>NC_071395.1:43908803-44211170 GCF_022682495.2 Desmodus rotundus | reverse complement strand
TTGCGCTTTATTCATCTGATTGGAAAAGCATCCTGTGAACTGAAAAGAACTTCCTCCTCAATCCCTTCTCTTGATGGAGTTCTGGCCCCTGTGTGATACGTCACCTTGGAACGCATGGGTCCAGGTAGCACTGCTCTGAGCACTGCTCTGGGTTTACGAGGCAGGTGCACACACACAGCAGGTTTCCGCATGGGTGTGGTCCCCATGTTTGTCCCACTCACTATTTAGGCTTTGACTACATACAACTCAGCTGTGCAGATCAAATATCTTTTCCAAAAAGAATTTAGGCATACTACCTCAATACTGCTATGGTAAGTGCACAAATAAGCTTGGGGTTCCATACTGAAATGTCCATTTTATGCCCTGTGTTTAAAAAAACATAAATGTAGTGGGAGAAAAAAGAATAAAATGGACATGAGGTAGAAATATGTCTATTGAAAATAAGTTCAGGTGATCTCTGAGATATGATGAGGAAGAAATGTATTTGAATTCTGGCAGCTTTCAAACCCTAACTCCAACCCTTGATGTCAAGCAAAAATAATGATGGACTAAAGATGTATTTATCCAAATCACAAAGGTAGTTATCTATATATGGTGTGGAAACACCTTGCAGATTGACTACCTAGTAAAATGTGACCAACAAAACAAACTATATTTTAGAAAAGGTATTCTTTTTAATATCAAGCAGTACAAGACTGGCTTTTCCTGTGCCTATTCTATAGTTATTTGGCCAATGGGTTTTTATAAGGTTAAATTGCAGATGAGACAAACCCTTCCCTCACTTTTCTCATGTGTCCCCTTTCTTTTTCTTGGACTTAGGATTTGGACCTCATATTTGACAAATCAGTAAGCACTAATTCTGGTTCTGGTCTCCATCCAACACGCAAAGACCTCCCCAGGATGTGAGCAATAAACCCTGCACACACCATGACAATCCATCCTTTTACAGTGAGGAACTTTCTTCATGTGAGTTAAGCTCAATCACATTATCATGAAAACATTTCTTTCACTGTACTCTGCCTTCACCATCACAATAGGGTGGGGGAGAGTGGTGGTGGGGGGGAAATGGAGACAACTGTACTGTAACAACAATGAAAAGTAGTGTGGGCAGTTGTGCCTGTTTTATAAATGGTAGGTAGAAAATAGACAAAGGGGGCATGAGAATAATACAGGAAATGTCGAAGGCAAACAACTTTTATATGTATGACCCATGGACATGTGCAAAAGCAGCGGAATGTGGACAGGAGGGATTGTGCCGGGGGGAGGGGTGCAAAAAGGGGAATGTGGGGAACCTGCAATAGCAGAATCAATAAAATATATTTAAAAAATAGTGTGGAGATACAATAAAAAATAAATAAAAATCAAAACAGAAATTGATAATTGAAAAAATAAATAAGTAAAATCTGCTAAATTAAAAACAACAAAAAAACAATAGCAGATCTGAACAAGCAGGGCTTCACCTGCTTTGCTCACCTCTGTACTTTCGTGGATGTTGTGAATACCTGTGCACTTACACAGGAACCCGTTGAAGTGAAAGTGAAGTAATGAAAGAAATGAAAGGAATGAAAGGAATGAAAGTGAAGTAATGAAAGGAGAATAAAACCTGGTTGAACACAATGATTTAACAACTGTGTTAAAGAAAATGAGGGGAGCATCAAAAAGTAATGAAAACAAGATATAAAAACCAATGTACATTTGTAATTAAATTGGCAAAGGCATAGACACAGAAGGTAATGTATGATGTTCCCAGACATAGTGGCAAAGCAGAGGCTCAGTGTTATTTGTAGGATGAATCAGGAATTAGTCCTCAGTATATAAGTATATTTAACTCATGGTAACGTTGTATTTCTATATGTTTTGAAAGGTTGGATTGTTGAATAAAAGCTGGAAAAATAAACATCCACCTGCAAGAAAGTGAAGTTGATCTCCTACCTCTGTCTGTTACATAAAATCTGGGGGATTCCCCACTCACTGGAAGAGTAACCAGTCCTTTTACGTGAACAGAATGAAAACTACATATTAATATTGATGGGTGGCCCACACCACCCTAATCAAGTCAGAGACTCAGGAGTAAAAAGACAGACATATTTAACAAATAAAATGCAAAACATTTTTATGGCCAAACATCCCGTAAGTCAATTGAGAAATAATAATTTTTATTTATTTTTATTTTTACCTTCTTAATGTTTATTGATTTATTGGGGTGACATTGGGTAATAAAATTATGTAGGTTTCAGCTGTACAACTATCTAATACCTCACCTATATTTTGTATTGTGTGTTCAGTTCCCCAAGTCAAGTCTCCTTCTGTCAACACTTATCCCCCATTCACCCTCTTCTACATCCAACCACCATAAATTTAAAAGTCATCTCAAAGCCTCACATGAAAAATTAGTAAACATATAGTAATATTCAAATCATTAAAAAACATCAAGTATGAATCCTTGATGAAAATCAGAAAAAGTTTAAGCAAACAACAAAAGAGTTCTTTCACACCTGTCAGCCTGGAGAAAAACTGAGAAAAATGTCACATTGACTGGGATGTAGACTTTTAAACAGGTAGCAAAGGGGTGCTCTGTATTTTCCTGGCAGAACTGTCGAGTGTTACAGCATTGGGAAAACAGACTGCAGGCAGCTGCACACACTACCAGCACCTGTGTCTCTAACACAGGGCTCCTCAGTCTCTGCAGGAAGGACATTCTGGGCCAGATCTTTGTCTGAGGTGTGGTCTCTCCTGGCCATGGCAGCAGGTTTAGAGCAACCTGGACTTTACTGACACCTCCCATGTGACAGCCAAAAATGTCTCCAAAGATTGCTCTGTGTTGCCTAGGGAAACAGTGTATTTCCTCTGGTGGAGAACCATAGTTTTAACGTAACAATCTCAAAATATTTTCATATATTGTTATAATAGCAATGTAATGAGAAAGTGTACCTTAGATTTCAAGTGCGACTAGCACAGCCACACCTGAGAATATTATGTAGACATGGAAATAATGAATCAGCATCTTACACCCTCTTTGACTGGAGGGAAGACTGTAGGTATTGTTGAGTAGGCAGGAAGAGTGGACACATAGAGAAAAAAAAACCCTAAACTATACAACACATAAAGAGCATTTCTAATGGGCCAGGATGCTGTTCATGCATCTGTACAAAAGCACATGAGTGTGTATGTGAGCATAACATAGGAAGACAAGATTTAAAAACAGAAACGAAGACCTTATGGAATACAGATTAGCAGCAGGAATGTAATTAGGTTAAGTATACTGATTCCAAACTATTATATGAAAAATAATTAGGTGAGAATCAAATTAATTCATATTAAGAGAGAAAATAATAACAATATCAACATGGGCCACTGATCCCAGATTAAATTGTCATAGAGTTGGAAATAAAAGAATGTTATAAAGAGGTTTATAAAGTCAGGGATAAAGCAGTATCTAGGTCATAATTTCTTCTTATATAGAGATATATGGATTCAAATCTGCTTATGGTAGGTACAGGTAATCTTCAGTGAAATCTTTATAAAGAGTGCTTTCCACTTTAACAGGAATCTAATCAACAAAACACAGAAGCAAGCCAAACATAACCAAAGACACTGAAATTGAGAACAGGCTAACAGAGACCAGAGCAGAGAGGGGAGGGGATTAAAGAGGAAAAAGGTGAAGGATTTGCAGGAACAATTATAAAGGACACATGGACAATAACAAGGGGGGGTTGAAACAGGGGAGGGAGATGGGTTTGGCTGAAGTGGGATAGAGGGGTGGGGAGAAAATGCAGACAACTGTACGTGAACAACAATAAAATATATTTTTTAAAGCCATAGAGAAAATACAGCATGAATGAGTGATAGTTTTGCACCCACACAATTAATAAACACTCACAATTCTTCATATATATGTACATAAAAGGACTCAATGACAACAACAAAGTTGGTAGAAAAAAACACCTTCCCCAATTCTTTGTTTAGAATAAAGCAATAAACAACAGGAATAAAAGCACGGTGACCTCACTCTGTAAATGTCTGGAATTTGCAATTTCAAAAAGAGGAAACAAATGAATAACCCACTAATGTATTCAGGTGACAGGTTGAAGTAATGACAAAGTTAGGCTATTTAGCACACCTCTTTTTACTTATCAAAGAAATTCTCTTTAATTCTAATTGACAGTGCAGAGTGAAAGGAGATACTGTGGATGCACATATCATGACCACTGTTGCAAGGTAATGTTTGCAATAAGTGTACTGAATATGGATCTGTCTCATCAATACGGAAACAGAATTGAATATGCCCCATGATAAAAATAAAGAACAGCCCTTGCTTTACTGGACAGCTCTCCACAGCTACTACTCTATTTTCCTACTCCCTTTGGTTGCAAAACTCATTGTACATGTTCTACTCTCACTTGAAATACTTTATGCCTCCCACTGCCACCTCAATTGGGCTTCCTCAGGGAGTAGTGAGCAATGACACATGTGTTGCTGACTTCAATGTTTACTTCTCTTTTTAGCATCCCAAACAAATCATGAACTAGTTAGTCAGGTAAACAACCAACCGTAGGTTGATGGCTGTCAAGAGACCTCAGGTGAATGTGCTTGGCATTGGATCTCTCTGACCCTTTCCTGGAGCACCCACTGCACACATGGCCTCACCTGATCCTGAGCTCTGAGAGGGCGGACTCCCAGTAAGAAAGTCTAGCCTCTTGGATGGATGACAATGGAGGCTGAAGCTCTCTGCTGAGACAAGACAGCAGGAAGGAGGCAAGCATTGGTCTCCTAGAGAAACTTAGGGTTCCAAAAGCTACAACCAGGGCCCATCCAGCCCAAGGTGACACACACTGAGAGGCTGGAGATGAGGAGCTATTTACAGCTACCTATGTCTGCTCATTATGTGCATTTCCATCTTGTTCTTCCAACCTCTAATTGCATGGTATCCCTGTGGGTCTGGAGAGAAGGGATTTTTTTCCTAGAGATTCTATGTTCCCAAAAGACCAGGTTGGAAGTCCAATGAGTCCTGTTTTTCCTAGTTCCTCTCAAAAGGCCTGTGGCTTCGATATGACTGACCATCCAGCACTTTATCCAAACCCTGATTTAAAATTTTTCCAAACTTAAGACTGAGGATCCAGTCTGAATTAGAAAACTCAAATCCTCCAAAGTTGCATTGTAGTAGGGACACAGCCCCTCATATCCTCAAAAAATTGCTATTTTCTTTTCAACAAGGAGGAGAACTAAATTCCTTTGATTAAACCTTGAGGATTACACAGTGGGCTTCATGACACTTTAGCGAACAGAATTTGCAATTTTAACCTCATACCACAAGAGCTGTCCTATAGTCCCTCACTATGAAATATTTGTTACTTATAAGAAATAGTTACATTTTTTTGCACTATAATCTCAGCTTGGAATACAGAAGTAAATAGATCTTCCATGTAGCCTCCAGAAGAAAGTGAATCCCTCAAATGTCTTGGTTTAAGCCCATGTGATCAGGAATTGTAAGAGATTGAGTATGTTTGTTTATAAATCACTGGTGTGTTACTTTTACATTAGCCCTAATACTTGAAAACAGATATTTAGCAAAAGGCATTTGTTTAGGACATTGAGTTTAAATGTCTCATTTCATTCATTTAGCCTCCCCTGGGAAAAGGCATTTTGCATTCTATTCCCCCCTTAAGTGGAAGACACGTATAATCATTCAGTATATATGCAGTCTCTCTGGCTGGTAGAGAATTTCTTCCTGCCGAAGTGTCAATGTACTTTAAATTATATGCTTTTGAAATATTAATATAAGAAAAAGATTCATTTAAATTTATGCGTAGCATTTGCTTTAAATCTTTGTGTCTAAATTTCTTCATCTTTAAATTTTATAGTAAAATTTTATTATATCAAATTTTATATTCATTCTTTTCTTTTTTATCCTTTTCAACTTTCTCTTAAGTGTCCTTTCATATATGAGATTATATATGGGTCTATGTTTGAGTACATATATGTGTGTTTATTTGAAATAAAAATGTACAAAAATAAATTTAAATGCATACATACAACTTTACCTGGAACAGATACTTGGAGTCAAGAAAATATCCACATCTCATTTTATTTGTCATTTATATCATTCATCTGAAGTTATGTTTGCTATCCTACTTTACCTTCAGACATAACAAAATTGGGTCTCTGTTTTAATAATTACACTGAGAAGCCATTAAACCTTCTTGGGCCTCTTCTTTGGCAACATGGTGAAGTATGACTTGACTACTTGCATCCTTCACTTTTGGGATTGGCATCTAGTCTTTCTATTGTTTGAGTTTCTTTCTATAAATGAGATATATAATGAAAAGGAATTATTACAAGGAAAATTGGATCTTCTTAGTGATACCAACATGGTAGAATTTGCTATGGATGTATACAAAAACCTTTATTCTGATGATATTCCTCATGCTTTGAGAGAAAAAAGAACCATAGTTGTTGCACAGCTGAAACAGCTTCAGGCAGAAACAGAACGAATTGTGAAGATGCTTGAAGATCCAGAAACTACAAGGCAAATGCATTCAGACAGGGACGGTTGGATGCTGTTTGACTGCCTGGCAGACAAGCATGGTTTTAGGCAAGAATATTTAGACACACTCTACAGGTATGCAAAATTCCAATATGAATGTAGAAATTATTCTGCAGAAGCAGAATACCTTTACTTCTTTAGAGTATTGGTTCCAGCAATGGATAGAAATGTTTTGAGTTCACTCTGGGGGAAAATGGCCTCTGAAATCTTAATGCAGAATTGGGATGCAGCCATGGAAGACCTTACCCGGTTAAAAGAGACCATTGATAATAATTCTGTGAGTTCTCCACTACAGTCTCTTCAGCAGTGAACATGGCTCATTCACTGGTCTCTGTTTGTTTTCTTCAACTACCCCAAAGGGCATGATAATATTATTGATCTCTTCCTATACCAGCCACAGTATCTTAATGCAGTTCAGACAATGTGTCCACATATTTTTTGCTACTTAAGTACACAAGTCAAAACAAACAAAGGTGTTCGAAAATGCCAGCAGGTGCTAAAAGATCTAGTTAAAGTTATACAACAGGAGTCTTACACATATAAAGACCCAATTACAGAGTTTGTTGAATGTTTATATGTTAACTTTGACTTTGATGGAGCTCAGAAAAAGCTGAGGGAATGTAAATGT
The DNA here is from genome assembly GCF_022682495.2 of Desmodus rotundus. Classification (NCBI taxonomy): domain Eukaryota; kingdom Metazoa; phylum Chordata; class Mammalia; order Chiroptera; family Phyllostomidae; genus Desmodus; species Desmodus rotundus. The sequence continues at coordinate 44,203,998 of NC_071395.1, read as the reverse complement.
GTTCTTGTGAATGACTTCTTCTCTGTGGCTTATATTGAGGGTTTTATTGAAAATGCTCATTTCTTCATATTTGAGACTTCTTGTAGCATCCATCAGTGTATCAGCATTAACATGACTCCAGAAGAAGCTGAAAAGTGGATTGTAAATTTGATTAGAGATGCAAGACTGTATGCCAAAATTGATTCTAAATGAGGTCATGTGATTATGGGTAACAATGAAGTCTCACCCTATAAGCAAGTGTTTCAAAAGACCAAAAGCCTTTCATTTAGAAAGCAGATTTGGCCATGAATATTAAGAAACTTAATCAGAATAGTGGCTCACAGGCTCCTAACTGGGCAACTCAAGACTCTGGCTTCAACTTCAGGCCCAGGCGGAGGCATAGGTAGACACACTGTGCCTCCTTGCACAACCAAAAGAAGGACAAAAACCATTTAAAAACAAAAACATCCAGAATTCACAGAAAATCCAACTGTATGGGAGTCGGATAACCAAGGAGATAAAGAAGAAACATTCATCCAGACTTGTAGGAGTGGCAGAGAGAGAGAGCCAGGTGGAGAGGACTCATGGCAAGGCGACAGCTGGCAGAACCAGTGAGTTGGTGGATTGTGGAGTGGGGTGGGCAAAGCTGCAGTTGGCCAGCAAGGCAGCAGCTGGTAGACCAGGTGATAGACCCGGCAACCCAGATTTCCAGTGAGGGGAAATAATGCCTGAAACCACTGATTGAAAAGACCTGTGGGGTTGAGGTGGCAGCGGGAGAAACTCCCAACCTCACAGGAGAGTTCCTTGGAGAGACCCACAGGGTCCTAGAATGTACACAGGCCCACCCACTCAGGAAGGGGCACCAGAAAGGTACAAATTGATTGTGGGTAATGGAGGAAGTGACTGAAAACCGGCAGAGAGTGGAGCCAGCACCATTGATCCCTATCGGACCCCTCCCCCATATACAGCATCACAGTGCAGCAAAGTGAGTTGCCCCGCCCTAAGCTCCACCCCTTTACATAACTGGTGCACCAAAACAAACAAACAAACAAAAAAAATGGCCCAAATGAAAGAACAGATCAAAGCTCCAGCAAAAATACAAGTAAGCCATGAAGAGATAGCCAACCTATCAGATGCGTAGTTCAAAACACTGGTAATCAGGACGCTCACAGAATTGGTTGAATTTGGTCACAAATTAGATGAAAAAATGAAGGCTATGCTAAGAGAAACAAAGGAAAATGTACAGGGAAACAATAGTGATGGGAAGGAAACTGGAACTCAAATCAACAGTGTGGACCAGAAGGAAGAAAGAAACAACCAACCAGAAAAGGATGAAGAAACAAGAATTTTAAAAAATGAGGAGAGGTTTAGGAACCTCCAGGACATCTTTAAACGTTCCAACATTCGAAATATAGGATTGCCAGAAGGAGAAGAGGAAGAGCAAAAATTGAAAACTTATTTGAAAAAATAATGAAGGAGAATTTCCCTAATCTGGCAAAGGAAATAGACTTCCAGGAAGTCTAGGAAGCTCAGAGAGTCCCAAAAAAGCCTGACCAAGGAGGAACACACCAAGGCACATCATAATTACATTACCCAAGATTAATCAGAAGTAGACAATCATAGAAGGAGCAAGAGAAAAGGACACAGTTACCTACAAACGAGTTCCTTTAAGACTGTCAGCTGATTTCTCCAAAGAGACCTTACAGGCAAGAAAGGGCTGGAAAGAGGTATTCCAAGTCATGAAAGGCAAGGACCTACATCTAAGATTGCTCTATCCAGCAAAGCTTTCATTTAGAAAGGAAGGGAAGATAAAGTGCTTCTCAGATAAGGTCAAGTTAAAGGAGTTCATCATCACCAAGCCCTTATCATATGAAATGTTAAAGAGATTTATCTCCAAAAAGAACATAAAAAATATGAACAGTAAAAATGACAGCAAACTCACAGTTATTAACAAACACACCTAAAACCGAAAGAAAATCAAACTAAGCAAACAACTAGAACAGAAAGAGAACCACAGAAATGGAGATCACATGGGGGGTTATGAATAGGGGATTGGGAGGGGGAGAGAGGGGGGAAAGGTACAGAGAATAAATAGCATAAATGATAGGTGGAAAATAGACAGTGGGAGGGTAAGAATAGTGTAGGAAATGTAGAAGCCAAAGAACTTATAAGTATGACCCATGGATATGAACTATAGGGGGGGAATGTGGGAGGGACGGGGTGGGCAGGATGGAGTTGAGTGAAGGGGTAGAAATGGGAGAACTGTAATAGTATAATCAATAAATATTTTAAAAAATTAAAAAAACAGAAAAGACAAAAAGCCTCTCTTTTAGAAGGCGGATGTTGGCTGTCAATATTGAGGAGAAACTTAATCAGAATGTTAAGTCAGAGGCTCCTAACTGGGGAACTCAAGACTCTGCCTTCTTCTGAAGAACTGTAAAGACAAGACCAAAAAAACAGAAAGAAAAGTGTAAAGGAAAAATGAAATAATAAAACCATTATACAAATGGTGACATACATTTTAGAAACAACATATTGAGTATAACTTTTGGAGAATTTGATTAAAATTGGCTGTTTCATTAAAAAACGTTGATTGTGCACTTTCTTGACTTATGCACATCTGGAAATGTGAGATATGGACTATAATTTTTACAACTTTTACACATCACGTTGCATATTTGAATCATGTCTCAATTATATTGTACAGTTATACTTCAATAAAGTACCTCGAAAGAAAAATAGCATAGCAGTGCATGGATTGGAGTAGGATCTAGAGCTCACGTAGCTGATTCACACTGAGAAATGGTAGAAGGTATCTCTTTTACATGGGAAAAAAGCAAAGTGCTATCTTAAAAAGACAATAAATGAAAAAAATGAAGCAGAAACAAATTCATAGATACAGAGAACAAACTGATGGTTACTAGAGAGAGAGTGTGTGGGATGGGGGAATAACAGAAAGGGGATTAAAGCATAAACATCAGTTATAACATAAGTGATGGGGATGTAATATACAGCATAGACAATAGAGTTGATAATATTGTAATAACTATGTACGGTGACATGTGGTTACTAGACTGTTGTAGCCATCACTTTGTAAGGTATATAAATATTGATTCACTATGTTATACACCTGAAACTAATATAATGTTGTATGTTAACTGTAATTAAAAATAAATTTAAAAGGTACAATCGGCAATAACTACATAGTTGAAGGTAAAGTAATCACCATGGTTCTCCGAAGGTAGAAGAGGAAGGAAGAAGAGAGAAGATAGGTATCAGAGCAAGGATTAGAAATGCTATAATGGTGGCTTTAAAGATGGGTAAAGGGGAGTGATGTCAGAGAAATAGCAGTGTGAGAGATCCCCTTGGTCTCTCCCCTGCAAATGTCAACAATTTCAACAGCTATAATTTAACAAAGGATTCCCTGCTCAATGTACATGTATGCCTCAGACACCAGCATATTGAAACATTTAAATGTGGACCAGAGGGAGGAAACAGGTGAGGCAAGAACATATGATGCACCCGGAAAATGACACAGCACAGGGGTACAGCTGCGGCTATCAGAGAGTTGTCATTCCAGACAAAGAAAAAGAGCCATTGAGTCCTGCAGTCTTATGGCCTCCCAGAACTCACCCTCTGGCACCCTTGGTGTCAGGTTGTGAAGTACTTTATCAGCAAAGCCCAAAACAGTTACTATAGCTTCACTATTTTCCCTGAGTAAAGATTGCACTCTGACACTGACCCCAAGTTGGGGTGCTGAGGTCCAAGCTCACCTATAACAACAGGGCAAAACAAAAAAGTCTGTCCAGTTGCCCCCCAAAACCCCACCCCCGGGCATTGCTGCTACAATGACAGCAGCTACTGGGGTCAATTCTGGGATTTCACACAGCTCAAAAACTACACTCAGTGCCACGTCCTAGAAAATAATGGCAAGACGTCTTCCTAGGAATCTGCTAGAGAAGTGCCACACAGACAGAGCTCCCTAGACACAGAAGGAAACCATCAAATAGCATGAGTAACCATGGTAATAAGGCAGCTTACAAAGAAAATAAAAGTCTCCACAAAGTAAACTTGAACACACTGAAATATGTGAGGAAAATGGCAGACATTTTCAGATAGCAATACTGAAAATACTCAACAAGGTGCAAGAAAATATCAACACACGATTATATTTCCCATTTTAACCTTTTTTAAATGTGAATTTAGTGGCATTAAGTACATTTGCAATATCCAACCATCACCACCTTACATTTTCATCACCACAAACTGAAATCCTGTATCTGTGAAGCAATTATCCCTCATTTTCTCTTCATCCTCTAGTAATCTCTTTTTCTCTATGAATTTGTCTATTGACATCAAAGTATATCCACTTCATTTTTATCTATGACTTTCATATAATATGTTCATCACATGAAGAGAAAAACTTGATCTAAGATGACCTTTCTATAGGGTGAGACTGATTCTGGATGTCACTGCCATAAACCCTACACTGACTATCCACCAATTTTAGAATTAATCAACATTTGTGTAGCCAGAATATAAGACTCTGTTATCTGGTGGCTGCCCACATAGCTAGGCTCATGGTTCAGTTTTTATCCTCTGGCCCTCATTGCTCATCATGTACTACAAGCTATTTTTCATTTCCTAACTACACTTTAATACTTCATTATAATGCTCAGTTACTTCTCTGTAGCATTTTCTCGTGCATGCTTATTTCCTTCTGCTGCGGGAATATAATTCCCCTTGTCCTTCAAGTTTCAATGCTATTTTAAACTGGTTTGTGAAGCTTTGGTGGACCTGCAGGAGGATATGATTATTTGGGGATATTTATAACAAGACTACAGTAACACTTGTAATAACAGCTTTGCATTTATTTATTTATTGGACTTAGCCCAAGTTTAGATTCTGAGTTTAAAAGAAGGAACAAATCTTACTATTTTCTTCCTTCACAGAATATATTTTAGTGCTTACCGTACAGTAATTGCATAATAAATATTTGCAGAGGCTGCAAAACCAGACAGTTCAGTGAGGGAAACAGATATGACCTACCTGGTGGGAAATGAGGAGCAGAAAAACAAAGGGAGGGATGCCCCAGGACAGAGGCTGATGCCAGAAAAGATGGGTGGGAGAAAGAAGATACTCTGGTAACCCAGAATCTCCCTCCAGACTCAGGAATACAACATTTGTTGTGAGGCTCCTGTTCTATAGCCCTAGAAAGGGCAGGGTGGTGGAAGCACTCATGTGACCTCTTGAGGAGACAACTGTGTTTCTCATAACCTGCGATTGGTAGAGTACACCTGAGAGCACTGAGTGGCAGCATTTAAGTGTTTCTGTGGCTTGAGGAGCTCAATTCCCATGTGCCTCACTGAAGACATTTTCTTTTGTCTTTCTGTTTGCTGAGAGATTCATTTGCCTGGAACTAGGAGAGAAAAACAGAATGCAAACTTGTGCCAGATTTAGTCCTGGGGGACCTCTTTCTTCCCAGAAGGAAATCACCACTCTTTAGATATGAATTCTATGACTACGAACCTATCAATAATTACTTTACATGCTCTCAGCAAAGGACATAGGGTGGCTGAATGAATAAGAACACATGACCTAAGTGTCCATGGATAGATGATTTGGTAAAGAAGATGACCTACATATATAGAATGGAATATTACTCGTTGATAGAAAAGTATGAAATTGCACTATGTGTTACAACATGGCTGGACACAGAGGGAATTGGGCTAAAAGAAATAAGCGAGACATAGAAATTCAAAAACTGTGTATTATCTCCGTCTAATCATAAGAGCTTTTAGACACAGAGAAGAGATCAGTGGTTGCCGTAGGTGGGGGATGGGGACATAGGTGAAATGCATGGAGTGGGTCAAGTGGTACAAACTTCCAGCTGCAAAATCAGTAAGTTTTGGTGATGTAATATACAGCACAGTGACTACATCTGACAACACTGTGCTGTGTATTTAAAAGTTGTCAAGAGAGGTAATATTAAAGGTTCTCATCTTAAGAAAAACATTTTTGTTACTTGCGTGGTGATGGATGGTAACTTGACTTATTTGGTGAATCATTATATTGTCCAGATGAAACTACTATAATGTTGAAAGTCAATTATATGTTAAAAAAAAAACAACCCCACACATTTATTAACATTCAGTTCTTAATGTCAAAAGTCCAAAACCTGCTTCATTTTATTAAAGGTCAAGGTGTCCATGGAACTGGGTTTTCTTTAGGGGGCTGTAAAGGATAATCTGTTTGTTTGCCTTGTCCTGGTTCTGCAGGATGACAACACTCCTTACGTCTCTGCCCCATCCCCATCTTCAAAGTCGGCAATGGGGGATGAAGTCTTTCCTGCATCACATCACTTCTGGTCTTCCTCTCTCACAGTTAAGGAAATATGATTACTTTGGGTCCACTCAGATAATCCAGGATACTCTCCTGCTTGAAGGTTAGCTGATTAAAAACCTTAATTTCATCTATCATCTAATTCATGTAGCCTATGTTCACAAATGTTGGGGTTCAGGAGGTGTACATCTTGGGGAGGCCACTGTTCTGCCTAGCACATTATGTGACAGGATTTTGCCCGAAGACACATCAATGGAAGTCTGTTAGGTGGAACTTTTTTGAAATCTTATAGTTTTGAATTTAAATAATATTTTAATTAGAAATATCAATATACAAACTGGCATAATATTGAGTGATGCAAGCATAACATTGAGCAAACTATGGCAGCCGTGAAAATACACACTGCAACATTCTGTTTATATGAAGTTCAAAATAGGCAAGAAGTAATGTATGCTGTTAGAAATCTGTAGGGTTGGGAGAAGTGGTGACCGGAATTAGGCACAAAGGAAGCTAATGTGTGGCTGGACATGTTCTATTTTTTTGTCTCAGTTATGATTACAGGGAATATATTAGGTTTGTTACACATCACTGAATATTTCATATGATAATTTTCCATATGTTGTTGCACTTCAAAGACACATAAAAATATCCCTTCCCATACTCTCCAATAAAACCCCCTTAATGCCTCCCAGTCTTACTGAATGGATGATAGCTTTGAGTGTTTGGAGGTACAGCAGCTATTCTTGACCACGAGAACAAAAACACACACAAGGAATCATGGTGCAAAAAAAAAAAAAAAGACTATTTCTTTAACAATTTCATGAAACTGTCAGAGTACTGAACTCCCTCTCTAACTCTACACCTGTGATTTGTAAATAAATAAAGGTTTAATTTATTGAAGTCTTTATTGTGGCAGAACTTCCTTTTAAGCTTAGTGCCATCCCAAACTCAACACACTGTTATAATAAGTGAATCTGTATTTTTGATAATTGCGCACACAAATGGAGCAGTTGGTTGGAGCATCGTCCTGTACACTGAAAGGTTCTGGTTCAATTCCTTGTAGAGCACATACTAGGTTAAGGGTCCAGTTCTGTTGGGGCACATAGGGAAGCAACCAATCAATGTTTTTTCACACACATTGATGTTTGCCTCTTTCTCTCTCCCCTTTCCTCTCTCTAGAAATCAATAAACATATACTAGGGGAGGATTTTTTAAAAAAAAACCCTAGAGAATTTAGAAGACTTCCAGAAGATAATTATTAAAATAGAGCCCCAAAATGCCATAGGGAGACCAAATGAAAAATTTAGAGATTTTTTCTCTGCATCAGTAAATACTTAGTGGTCACAGAACCTGCCCTCCACCGGCCAGGAACCTGGCATGGATGGGCCCTTGTAATGTCACTTACTGCCCTCCCTGCTGGGTACTCTGCAGTCTCTAGAGAGTCGTATCTCTTCTCAGCCCTCACATTCAGGGTATTCACAGAGGACCTTATACAACAATGCCCCCTCTTCTTTCATTATCATTCTCTGTTATATCTGCATTTCAAATGCCACCTCCATCCAATAGGCATTCCACTCCCAGCAAATACAAGTACCAGATTGGGAATCATTATGAATATGTGAAGAGCAGGCCAATAAAAAGAAAAGCACTGTCTACATGAGGAAGCCCAAAGAGATGGTGCAAGGAACAGAAGAGCTCCCTAGCTCTGTTAATCCAATAGCTCTCAAGAAATCTGGAAGGAAAAATTTTATTTCTTTTCAGCCTAGAAATACAAGCCTGAGGCAGGAGCAGGGGTGGTGGTGTTCATATTCAGAGGCGTTTGACTCTCTAGAGTGGAAGTTCTACATCTGCTTTATACATAGTTTTACTCTCACTTTTTTCTAAGATCATTCAGTTGTTGGGAGGGATGCAGAAATACAACTTGACTGGATTGAAATTTATGTAAGTGGTAGATGAACTGTTTGCAGAGTTGTCCCCAATTCCTCGTCTGTTTGCAAACTTTGGCAAAGTGACTGTGAAGCTCTTCCCATCCAGAGGAGGAGTTATTTCTCCACCTTGGAAAGTGGGATGGCTTAGGATTTTTTACTTGTTTTAGCGAATAAATATTGTGGAAGTGACAGTATGCTTTACCATGCCTTGTCATATCAGTGGTTTTCACTCGGAATGTTGGCTCAGGTTTGTGAACAATCCAGGTGGAACTTCCAGAAGAGGAGGGGATATGTGGACAGAGCTCATTTATCCCAGCTAAGTCCTCCCTAGAACAGCCACAATAGCTGAGCCACTAGTGTTTTAAAAAGCCCAGCCAAGGTCAGTAGACACCCCGTGGCTTACCCATAGCTAACTGCAGACGCATGAGGAGACAGGCAGACATCAGAATACCTCCCCACCATACAAACTCATTGGACATAAAGGAATTAACTTCCAGCCAAGATGCAGGCATAGGTGATACACTTTGCCTCCTCACACAAGCAAAGAAGGACAACAAATTTAAAAACAAAAAATCACCAGAACTGCCAGAAAATCAAACTGTATGGAAGTATGATAACCACAGATTTAAAGAAGAAACATTCATTCAGACTGGTAGAAGGTGTGGAGACAGCAGCCAGGAAAGAGAGGACTGGCAGCAAGGAGGTGGTGGCAGACCAGGTGGTCCTACTTTTGTGTGCAGATAACCAGGAAGAATAACTGAGGAGCAAGACAGACCACACAAACCAGTGTTCCAGCATGGGGAAATAAAGTCTCAAAACCTCTGGTCATAAAAACCTGTAGGGGTTGTACGGTGGGAGAAACGCCCGGCCTCACAAGAGAGTTCACTGGAGAGACCCACAGGGTCCTAGAACATACACAAACCCACCCATCTGGGATTAGCTCAGTTTGCTTGTGTGTAGAGAGGGAAGCAGTTGAAAGTAGGGCAGGAAATGAGAAACACCTTTGTTCCCTCTCTGACTCCCTCCACCACATACTGCACCACAATGCAGGGACCTGGGATGCCCTGTCCTAGTGAATACCTCACTATGTGCTCCTTACAATGTAACAGCTGCGCCAAAACAACAACAACAAAAAATATGGCACTAATGAAAGAACACATTAAATCTCCAAAAACATAATTTAGAGATGAAGAAACTGCCAACATATCAAATGCACAGTTCAAAACATTGGTAATCAGGATGCTCACACATATGGTTGAATATGGTCGCAAATAAAGGAAAAAGTGAAGACTTTGCAAAGTGAAATAAACGAAAACATACAGGGAACATTGAAGGGAAGAAAACAGGGACTCCAATCAATGATTTGGAGCAGAAGGAAGAAATATTCAACCAGAACAAAATGAAAAAACAAAAAATCAAAAAAATGAGGAGAGGCTTAGGAACCCCCAGGACAACTTTAAATGTTCCAGCATCCAAATCATAGGAGTGCCAGAAGGAGAAGAGGAAGAGGAAGAAATTGAAAACTTACTTGATAGAATAATGAAGGAGTACTTCCCCAATCTGGCAAATGAAGTACACTTCCATGAGGTCCAGGAAACTCAAAGAGTCCCAGAAAAGTTGGACCCAAGGAAGCACACACCAAGGCACATAATAGTAACATTACCCAAGATAAAGATAAGGAGGGAATCTTAAAAACAACAAGAGAAAAAGAGACAGGAGTGCCCATAAGACTATGAGCTCATTTCTCAAAAGAAACTTGCAGCCAAGAAGGGGCTGGAAAGAAGTATTTGAAGTCATGAAAGGCAAGGACCTACATCCAAGATTATTCTATCCATCAAAGTTATCCTTTAGAATGAAAGGGCAGATAAAGTGCTTCCCAGACAAGGTCACGTTAAAGGAGTTCATCATCACCAAGCTCTTATTATATGAAATATTAAAGGGATTTATCTAAGAAAAATAAGATGATCAAAAATATGAACAGTAAAATGACAATAAAGTCATAACAATCAACTCCTGAGCTAAAAATCAAAAACTAAGCAAACAACTAAAGCAGGAACAGAGTCACAGAAATGGAGTCACAGAACAGAGTCACAGAAATCCACATATATGTACATAAAATGATTCAATGACAACAACAAAGTTGATAGAAAAAAAACTTCCCCAATTCTTTGTTTAGAAGAAAGCAATAAAAAACAGGAACCAAAGCATACTGACTCCACTCCACAAATGTATGGAATTTGCAGACAATTTACACTTGAAGAAACAATGAATAACTAACCCACAAGTGTATGGGGTCACAGGTAATGGAGTAATGTCAAAGTCAAGCTACTTAGCACACCTCTTCTTACTTATCAAACACATAATCTTTCATGCTAATTGAATACCCAGAGCGAAAGAAGAAACTGTGGAATGTACTGTACCAGATTGGGAATCATTATGAATATGTGAAGACCAGGCCAATAAAAAGAAAAACACTGTCTACATGAAGAAGCCCAAAGAGATGGTACAAGGAAAGGAACAGCTCCCTAGCTGTGTTAATCGATGAGTTAAGTCTCTGGACTTGAGAAATCTGGAGGGAAAGTTTTATTTCTTTTCAGCCTAGAAATTACAAGCTGGGAGCAGGGGGCAGGGGGAGAGGGTGGTGGTGTTCATATGAGGAGTTGTTTGACCCTGTAGAGTGGAATTTCCACATCAGCTCATTAAAGATATTTTTAGTATCACTTTTTTCTCTAAAATCATTCAGTTTGAGGTGGGGGATGCAGAAATAAAACTTGATTGGGAGCTCTGAAAACACGGCCTCCCAGTAAAGAAAGTCCGGCATCTTGAATGGGTGACGATGGAGACTGAAGCTCTCTGCTCAGACAAGACAGCAGGAAGGAGGCAAGCATTGGTCTCCTAGACAAACTTAGGGTTCCAAAAGCAACAACCAGGTCCCATCCAGCCCCATGTCATACATGCTGAGAGACTGGAGATGAGGAGCTATTTACAGCTCCCTATGTCTGCTCATTAGGCACATTTTCATCCTGTTCTTCCAACCTCTAATTGCATGATTTCCCTGTGGGTCTAGACAGAAGGGACTGTTTTCCTGGAGATTCTGTGTTCCCAAAAGACCAGCTTGGAAGTTCAAAGAATCCTGTTTTTACTAGTTCCTCCTCATAAAGCCTGTGGCTTCGAGAAGACTAACCTCCCAACCCTTTATCCAAGCCCTGACTTAAAATTTTTCCAAATTTAAGACTGGAGATCCAGTCTGGATTAGGAAACTCAAATCCCTAAATATTGACTTGTGGTAGAGACACAGCCCCTGCTGTCTGCAGATAAATGCTATTTTTCTTTTGAACAAGGGGGAGAACTAAGTTCCTTTGATTAAACCTTGAGTGTTACACACTGGGCTTCCTGATACGTTGACCAACACAATTTGGAATTTCAACCTCATATCACAAGAGCTGTCATTTAGTCCCTCACTATGAAATATTTGTTACTTATAAGAAATACAGTTAGATTTTTTTCACTATAATCTAAGTTTGGAACAGAAAAGTAAATAGATTCTTCCCGGTAGCCTCCTGCAGAAAGTTAGTGCTGCAAACATCTTCACTTGAGACCACGAGACCTCAGGAATTACAAGAGCATAAATGTGTTTGTTTTTAAATCACTATTGTGGTAATTTTACACTCATTAATAATAGAAAACAGGCATTTATCCAATGCAATTTGTTTAGGAAATTGAGATAAAGTGTCTCACTTCATTCATTTAGCCTCCCCTGGGTATAGGAATTTTGCATTGTATTCCCCCCTTAAGTGGAAGAATGTATAATCCATGTTGTAGATATTCAGTTTCTCTGGCTGCCAGAGAATTTTTTCTTGCCTAAGTGTCAATGGGCTTCATGTGTTATACCTTTGAGAAATTAATATAAAAAAAGGAATTCATTTCTATGCAGCAGAGAGATGAAGGAGCTTTTACTCTTTGCGACAGCATGGATGGAACTGGAGAGCATTATGCTAAGTGAAATAAGCCAGAGGGTGAGGGATAAATACCATATGATCTCACCTTTAACTGGAATATAACCAACAGAAAAAAAAAGTAAACCAAATATAACCAGAGACATGGAAGTTAAGAACAATCTAACAGTAGCCAGAGGGGAGTGGGGAAGGGATAGTGGGGAGAAGCATTTTCAGGAACTACTATACAGGACACAGGGACAAAACCAAGGGGGAGGGTGAAGCAGGGGAGAGAGGTGGGTTTGGATGGGGTGCGGTAGAGTGGTGAGGAGAAAATGTAGACAACTGTGACTGAACAACATAAAATAATGTAAAATTGAAAAAAATAAATAAAATATTTTTAAAAACAAAAAAGGAATTCATTTAAATTTATGTCAATCATTTACTTTAAATCGTTGTGTCTATATTTCTCCACCTTTAAATTTTATATTAAAATTTTATTACATTAAATTTTGCATTCATTCTTTTCATTTTTATCCCTTTCAATTTTCTCTTAAGTTTCCCTTGAAATGTGAGCTTTTATATGCATCTGTATTTGTGTACATTTATGTGTATGCTTATCTGAAATAAAAATATACACGAATAAACATATGCATACATAAAACTTTACCTTTGAGCAGTCTTTTTTGACTCAACAAAATGTGTCCACATCTCATTGATATCTTGCACATTTGTCTGAAGTCATGTTTGCTATTCTACTTTACCGTCAGAAATAAGGAAATTGAGGCTCAGGTTTAACAATTACATTGAGAAGCCATTAACGTTTATTGTTTATTCCCTTGAGTTATACAGAACTGGAAATGTGAGGTATGGACTATAATTTTTATGACTTTTATTGATCACATTGTATATTTGAATCATGTTCCAGTTATATTATACAATTATACTTCAATAGCTATACAGGAGACTGGAAGATGCTGACAAGATAGGTGGGAGCAGAGTCCACATCCCCCTGCATACGGGTGAAACTAGCCAATCTACTGAGGAACAAAGTGAAGAGCCAACAATATTCCAGCATTTATGAAGATAGGAGACCAGAAAGTATAGAGGACACTGAAAAAACAGATGGTAAAGGGATGCTTCAGGACAAAAAGGTCCCTAGGACTACAACGGGAACCAGCACGACTGCAGCCCCAGGCCCTCGCTCGCCTGGCCCACTGCAGGACTCCTGGGAGAGAGCCGAGTTAACAGCTCTCGCCCATGCCAGACAAGGCTTGAGCAGCACCAAGAGAGACCTGGTTGCTTGAAGTTGCAGGGAGGGGAATAAGGATGAAGTGGTAAACCCACAGAGACTGTGGACACCAGCTGGGGAGAGTTGAGGGTTGGGCCCTGTCCGGCCCTGACCCAGACAGTTCCAGGTCTAGCTGGAGAGGTGGGCTATGTGAGAGGACAGGCTCTTCCTTGTATGGAGCAGCAGGATTGAGCAGGAGGATTTTCTCAAAAAGAAAAAGGCACTTGGGGGCAGTTTGGGGAATTCTCCTGAAGCAGCAGCTCCAGTCTTCTCTCCACCTAGCCGCTTGGCACTCCCGCGGGGGTGTAGGGGGCATCCAGCCCAAATCCAAAGCACCAGGGAGAGTGTGCACCTTGGAGGGCCCTGCTCGCACAGCCCTAGACCCAAGGAGGATGGAGGGTGAGTGCCTGAACCTGTGAGTCCAGGGACTACTGGAGAGCTAGGCTGGAGGCTGCCCGAGTGCTAGTCTGCTGGTGGGGGGTGGGGAAAGAAGAGCTAGGCTAGGCCCCCTGAGTTGGTTGCAGCCAAAAAGACCAGCAAAACTGGCTTGGCCAGTTTGAAGCCAACAGGCGGCTTTTTTTTTTTTTTTAAGTAATTCTTTATTATTATTATCATCATTATTTTTATTCTTTTAACACCTTCTTCCTCTCTTTCCTTCCTTGTTCTATTCCTTCTTTCTTTCCCTTTATATTTCTTCTTCCTTCTTTCTTCTTCTTTTTTTTTTTGTTTTAATTCCCACAATTGAGACAATAAAACCTGGAACTGTGAAAATACCAGAGTTGGACCCAAAGAGGAGGCATCCCAACAGATGATACAGTGAAAGCAATTACACTTTGCTACTCCAGAGAACTTGAAAGTTATTGTATATTTGTATTATTATTTCTTAATTATTCTTACATCACTCATTTTATTAGTATATTTGTATTTCACTTCTCTCTGCTTAGTCTTCTTTTTTTATTTATTTTTATTTTTTAAATTTTTAAAAGATTTTATTTATTTATTTTTAGAAAGAGGGGAAGGGAGGGAGAAAGAGAGGGAGAAAAATATCAATGTGCGAGAGTAACATCGATTGGTTGACTTTTTTTTTCTGGATTCTTTCTTTTCCTTTTTTTTTCTTCTTCACTTCACTGGTTAATTTGCATTGTTTGACTGGTTTCCCCTTGTTCTCTCCTTCACAGTGTATTGTTGTTGTATTTTTGTTTTTTGAAAATTTTTTAATTTTTATTTTTATACTCATTTATAATCGTCTGCATTTTCTCCCCATCCCTCCACCCCAGCCCAGCCAGTCCCACCTCCCTCCCCCACTTCTACCCTCCCCCTTGATTTTGTCCTTGTGTACTTTATAGTAGCTCCTATAGACCCCTCTCCTCACTATCCCCTACCCACTCCCCTCTGGCTATTGTTACATTGTTCTTAATTTCAATGTATCTGGTTCTGCTGCTGGGATTATACCCTAAGCACTCTGAGACACCAATCCAAAAGAACCTATGAGCCCCAATGTTCATAGCAGCACAATTTACAATAGCCAAGTACTGGAAGCAATCTAAGTGCCCATCAGCAAATGAATGGATCCAAAAACTATGGTACATTTATACAATGGAGTTCTACACAGCAGAGAGAAAGAAGGAGCTTATACCCTTGGCAACAGCATGGATGGAACTGGAGAGCATTATGCTAAGTGAAATATGCCAGGCGGTGAGGGACAAATACCATAAGATCTCACCTTAAACTGGAACATAATCAACAAAAGAAAAGAGCAAACAAAATATAATCACAGTATATTGTTAATTAACTGTCTTTCACTTCACTTGTGTTCCTTTAGCACACTACTCTAGGACCTATCTCCCTATTCTAGTTTCCAAATCACACAGATTCTGTCATATGATTGTTGCTCCATTACTATTGTAAATAATAGCTGTTCCATACATTTGTAAATACTACACAGAACCCCTCCCAGATCTCAACCCACTTCACTGTTTCATGTACTTTATTACTGGTGTGGTTAACTCTATTCTCTCACACATTATACTTATTTTCTACCCTTTACTCTCACTTTACCTCATAATCTGCCCTCACACAAGCTCACAGCTTTCTAGATCCAACTCACAATCCTTCCCACACCCACACAACAAGAGTCTTATCATCTTTCTGCTCTTTCTAAAAAGTGGCTAGGTGGGTGAATTATCACGATTAACACTATACATATCCAAAGGATACCCTATCTCTTCTCTTAGAGCTGGTACTTTAAATATCATAGAATAAACTCCTGCTCTCTTAAGTGATTTCACCTTCCCCCCTACAACCTATCACAAAAAAGAGTAAGTAGAAGCTGTGAACACCAGGATACCTCCTGGAAAAGGAAACCCACTAATAAAGAAATTACCAACAGATAAGAACAGAAGAAGGTGAAGGAGGGAGTGGAAGTCACACTAACTCAACCCAGGACATATCTGGAAATACAAAAAAAAAAATAGTGGAGAAACTACTCAAAAAAACAATGAACAAGAGCAAGAGAAAAGCATCAAAACCTCGAACACACAGAAGAAACAGCTCCAACACTACCTTCCCATACCTGCACAGCAGAAAACAAAAGGTGGTGGACACAATGACCCTCACATAACCAGCTGGTGGGAAGGACCCACCAAAGAAAGACCCAACAAGATCCAAAAACCAAAGATATACACAGAGCCAACATAAACCACAGCACAAGATCAGTAAGAACGGGAGACCAAGGAGACTGTAGCACTAAATCTCCCAAGTATTCCACCAAAGAAGTTTACACCATAAATCCAGGTGGTCAGAATAGGAAAACTTAAGAAGCAGAGATAATAGGAAGAGTCTCACAAACAATGGGAAGACAAAGAAAAAATTCCCAAATGAAAGAAAGGAGGAAGTCCCAGAAACAATGCTAAAAGAAAAAGAGGCAAGTGAACTATCAGATACTGAGTTCAAAGCAATGGTTACCAGGAAGCTAACTGAGCTCTCTGAGCTCAAAGAGAACTACCAAAAACTTCAGGGAAACTACAATGAACTCATTGCAAACTATATCAACATGAAAAAGGAAATAGAAAATATCAACAAGAGCCAAGAGGAAATGAAGAATACAATTTCTGAATTGAAGAACACAGTAGAAGGAATGAAAAGCCGACTTGATGAAGCAGAAGATCGGATCAGCGAGCTGGAGGATAAAGTAGAGAAAAACACCCAGAAAGAGCAAGAAAAGGAAAAGAGGCTCAGAAAGAATGAAGAGGCAATAAGGGAAATGCAGGACAACATGAAACGTAACAATATCCGTATAATAGGAATACCAGAAGGAGAAGAAGAAGAGCAAGGGTTAGAAAACCTGTTTGAAAAAGTAATGATGGAAAATTTCCCTAATCTGAGGAGAGAAAAAGTCACCCAAATCCAGGAATCACAGAGAGTCCCAAGCAAGAGGAACCCAAAGAGACCCACTGCAAGACACATCATAATTAAAATGGTAAAATTCGAAGACAAAGAAGGATCTTCAAGGCAACAAGGGAGAAAAAGGAAGTAACATACAAGGGAGCCCCAGTAAGGTTAGCAACTGACTTCTCAATGGAAACACTCCAAGCCAGAAGAGAATGGCAAAAAATATTCCAAGTAATGAGAACCAGAGGCCTGCAACCAAGGCTACTTTACCCAGCAAGGCTCTCAATCAAGATAGAAGGCCAAATAAAGAGTTTCCCAGACAAAAGAAGTCTAAAAGAATACAGCTCCACCAAACCAGCTCTGCAAGAGATGCTAAAGGGACTGCTTTAAGGAAAGGAAGGAAAAGAGAAAGAGAGAGGAACACAGGTAGGAATAAAGGCATGAATAACTTCCTATCGATAATAACCTTAAATGTAAATGGATTAAATGCTCCAATCAAAAGACATAGAATAGCTGAATGGATAAGAAAACATGACCCACACATATGCTGCCTACAAGAGACCCATCTCAGGACAAAACACTTACACAGACTGAAAGTGAAGGGCTGGAAACAAATTTTCCAAGCAAACGGACAGGAAAAAAAAGCAGGGGTAGCAATACTCATATCAGACAAAATAGACTTCCAAAGAAGGGCCATAAAGAGAGACCCAGAAGGTCACTTCATAATACTCAAAGGAAGAATCCACCAAGAAGACATAAACATTGTAAATATATATGCACCCAACATAGGAGCACCCAAATACATAAAGAAAATCTTGGAGGATTTCAAGAAAGATATTGACAGCAACACAATTATAGTAGGGGACTTTAACACCCCACTGTCAAAAAAGGACAGTTCTTCCAAACAAAATATCAAGAAGGATATTGTGTCACTTAACAATACCCTAGAGGAGGGGAACCAAGATGGCGGCGTAGGTAGACACACTGCGCCTCCTCGCACAATCAGAACTAACAGAGAATCGAACAGCAAGGGGGACTGACACCAAGGAAATAGAAAATAAACACATCCAGACTGGTAGGAGGGGCGAAGACAGGCACCTGGGTGGAGAGGACTCGCGTGGCTGTGGCGGGACTAAGACTGGCGGAGTGTGGGACAAATGGCACAGGCAGTCTGAGCACTAGCAGACCCTGCGGCCCCACATTTGCACAGATAAACCCAGAGGGCCGGACTCAGAGTGGCGGAGAGTGGGGCAGGCAGAGTGGCGGGTAGCACCCTGTGGCACCACATTCGCCCACAGATAAACCTGACAAATGGCGGGCAGCGAAGCAGACCATGCAACCCAGGGCTCCAGCTTGGGGAAATAAAGCCTCAAATCTCTGATTGAAAGCGCCCGTGGGGGTTGGGGCGGCAGCAGGAGAGACTCCCAGCCTCACAGGAGAGGTCGTTGGAGAGACCCACAGGGGCCTAGAGTGTGCACAGGCCCACTTACTCGGGAACCAGCACCAGAGTGGACCAGTTTGATTGTGGGTATCGGAGTGAAAGATTGAAAGCCAGAGGAGAGTGAGGCGGGCGCCATTGCTCCCACTTGGCCCCTCCCCCACGTACAGCGTCACAGTGCTGCGACCAGCATTACCCTGCCCCGGTGAACACCTAAGGCTCCCCCCCTTAAAGTAACAGATGCGCCAAGACAAACAAACAAACAAAAAATGGCCCAAATGACAGAACACTTCAAAGCTCCAGAAAAAATACAACTAAGCGACGAAGAGATAGCCAACCTATCGGATGAACAGTTCAAAGCACTGGTTATCAATATGCTCACAGACTTGGTTGAATCTGTTCTAAAAACAGATGAAAAAATGAAGCCTATGCTAAGAGAAACAAAGGAAAATGTACAGGGAACCAATAGTGATGAGAAGGAAACTGGGACTCAAATCAATGGTATGGACCAGAAGGAAGAAACAAACATTCAACCAGAAAAGAATGAAGAAACAAGAACCTGGAAAAATGAGGAGAGGCTTAGGAACCTCCAGGACACCTTGAAATGTTCCAACATCTGAATTATAGGGGTGCCAGAAGGAGAAGAGGAAGAACAAAAAATTGAAAACTTATTTGAACAAATAATAGAGAACTTCCCCGATCTGGCAAAGGAAATAGACTTCCGGGAAGTCCAGGAAGCTCAGAGAGTCCCAAAGAAGCTGGACCCAAGGAGGAACACAACAAGGCACATCATAATTACATTACCCAAGATTAAACGCAAGGACCTACATCCAAGATTACTGTATCCAGCAAAGCTATCACTTAGAATGGAAGGGAAGATAAAGTGCTTCTCAGATAAGGTCAAGTTAAAGAAGCTCATCATCACCAAGCCCTTATTATATGAAATGTTAAAGGGAGTTACCTAAGAAAAAGAAGATCAAAAATAGGAACAGTAAAAATGACAGCAAACTCACAGTTATTAACGGCCACACATAAAACAAAAACGAGAGCAAACTAGGCAAACAACTAGAACATGAGGGTTGTCAATAAGGGAGTGGGAGGGGGAGAGGGGGGTAAAGGTACGGAGAATAAGTAGCATAGATGATAGGTGGAAAATAGACAGGGGGAGGGTAAGAATAGTGTAGGAAATGTAGAAGCCAAAGAACTTATAAGTATGACCCATGGACATGAACTATGGGGGGGCAATGTGGGAGGGAGGGGTGTGGGCAGGATGGAGTGGAGTAGGGGGGAATTGGGACTACTGTAATAGCATAATCAATAAATATATTTAAATTAAAAAAAAGAAAAAAAAAACAATACCCTAGAGGAAATGGACTTAACTGATATATATATATATATACAGAGAGAGAGAGCTTTTCATCCCAAAGAAGAAAATACACATTCTTTTCAAGTGTACTTGGAACTTTTTCAAAGTTAGACCACATGATAGGACATAAAGCAAGCCTAAACAAATTCAAGAATATTGAAATCATATCAAGCATTTTCTCTGACCACAAGGGACTGAAACTAGAAACCAACCCCAAAGGAAAAAATCCAAAACACTCAAAATCATTGAGCCTGAATAGCGTGCGATTGAACAATGAATGGGTCAGGAACGAGATTAGGGAAGAAATCAAAAACTTTCTGGAAACAAATGAAAACAAGCTCACAACAACCCGAAACCTATGGGACACAGCAAAGGCAGTCCTGAGAGGGAAGTTCATAGCAATAGAGTCCTACCTTAAAAAGATAGAAACATTCCAAGCAAACAAGCTAACCCTACGCCTACAAGAACTGGAGGAACAACAACAAAGACAGCCCAGAGCAAGCAGAAGGAAGGAAATAACCAAGATCAGAGCAGAGTTAAATGACATAGAGACTAAAAGCACAATTCTAAGGATCAATGAATCCAGGAGCTGGTTCTTTGAAAAGATAAACAAAATCGACAAGCCTTTAAGTAGGTTCATCAAGAAGAAAAGAGAGAGGATCCAAATAAACACAATTAGAAATGAAAGAGGAGAGATTACAACTGATACCACAGAAATACAAAGGATTGTAAGAAATTACTATGAAGAACCATATACCAAGAAATGTGAAAACCTAGGTGAAATGGATACATTTCTAGAAAAATATAATCTTCCAAAACTGAATGAAGAAGAAGCAGAAAACCTGAAGGGACCAAACAGCAGAAGAAATTGAAGCAGTCATCAAAAAACTCCCAACACACAAAAGCCCTGGACCAGATGGTTTCACAGCAGAATTCTACAAAGCATTTAAGGAAGAGCTAACCCCTGTCCTCCACAGACTATTCACAAAACTCCAAACTGATGGAAAACTCCCAAACTCTCTTTATGAAGCCAGCATCATCCTAATCCCAAAACCAGATAAAGACAAAACAAAGAAAGAGAAAACTTCAGGCCAATATCGCTGATGAACATAGACGCTAAAATTCTCAACAAAATATTGGCAAACCGCATCCAGCAATACATTAAAAAGATCATCCACCATGACCAAGTGGGATTCATCCCAGGGATGCAAGGATGCTACAATATTCGCAAATCAATAAACATAATACATCACATCAACAACAGCAAAGACAAAAATCACATGATCATATCAATAGATGCGGGAAAAGCATTTGATAAGATACAACACCCATTTCTGATAAAAACACTCAGCAAAGTGGGAATGGAGGGAGCATTCCTCAATATCATAAAGGGCATATATGAGAGACCTACAACCAAGATCATACTCAATGGACAAAAACTTAGAGCTTTCCCACTAAGATCAGGAAGAAGACAAGGATGCCCTCTCTCACCACTCCTATTCAACATAGTACTGGAAGTCTTACCCACAGCAATCCAACAAGAAAAAACAATAAAAGGCATCCAAATTGGAAAGGAGGAAATGAAACTGTCACTGTTTGCAGATGACATGATAGTGTACATGGAAAACCCTATAGATTCCAACAAAAAACTACTCGACCTAATAAATGAATTTGGCAAAACAGCTGGATACAAAGTCAATACTCAGAAATCAAAGACATTCCTGTACACCAGCAACAAAACTGCAGAAACAGAAATCAGGAAAAAAATCCCATTTGATATAGCAATGAGAA
This sequence comes from Desmodus rotundus, assembly GCF_022682495.2. Classification (NCBI taxonomy): domain Eukaryota; kingdom Metazoa; phylum Chordata; class Mammalia; order Chiroptera; family Phyllostomidae; genus Desmodus; species Desmodus rotundus. The sequence goes on along the minus strand of NC_071395.1, from coordinate 44,182,538 downwards.
AAATGAGTACCTAGGAATAAACCTAACCAAGGAGGTAAAAGACCTGTACTCAGAAAACTACACAACGCTGAAGAAAGTAATTAAGGAAGACACAAACAAATGGAAGCATGTACCATGCTCATGGATTGGAAGAATTAACATCATCAAAATGGCCATACTACCCAAAGCAATTTATAGATTCAATGCAATCCCTATTAGAGTACCCATGACATATTTCACAGATATAGAACTAACATGTCACAAATTTATATGGAACCATAAATGACCCCGAATAGCTGCAGCAATTTTGAGAAAGAAGAACAAAGCAGGAGGGATCACAATACCTGAATCAAACTGTATTACAGGGCTACTGTAATCAAAACAGCCTGGTACTGGCATCAAAACAGGCACATAGACCAATGGAACAGAAAAGAGAGCCCAGAAATAAACCCAAGTCTCTATGGTCAATTAATATTTGACAAAGCAGGCAGGAGCAGGAAATGGAGCAAAAACAGCCTCTTCCACAGATGGTGTTGGGAGATCTGGACAGCTACGTGCAAAAAAATGAAACTCGATCAACAACTTACGCCATACACAAAAATAAACTCAAGATGGATAAAAGACTTAAATATAAGTTGTAACACCATAAAAGCTCTCGAGGAAAACATTGGCAGGAAAATCTCAGACATTCCACGCAGCAACATCCTCAAAGACATGTCCCCTAAAGCAAGAGACATAAAGGAAAGCATAAACAAATGGGACTTCATCAAAATAAAAAGCTTCTGAATAGCTAAAGAAAACAGCACCAAATTCAAAGAGAACCAACAGTATGGGAAAACATATTTGCCAATGATACCTCAGACAAGGGGCTGATCTCCAAAATATATAAAGAACTCACACGACTGCACTCCAGGAAGACAAACAACCCAATGAAAAAATGGGCAAAGGACTTGAACAGACACTTCTCCAAGGAAGACATACAGAGGGCCCAGAGACATATGAAAAGATGCTCAGCATCACTAGCCATCAGAGAGATGCAAATTAAAACCACAATGAGGTACCATCTCACACCAGTCAGAGTGGCCAACATAAACAAATCAACAAACAAATGTTGGAGACGATGCGGAGAAAGGGAACCCTCGTGCACTGTTGGTGGGAATGCAGACTGGTGAGGCCACTGTGGAAAACAGTATGGAATTTCCTCAGAAAACTAAAAATTGAACTGCCCTTTGACCCAGCAATTCCGCTGCTGGGATTATACCCTAAGAACCCTGAAACACCAATCCAAAAGAACCTGTGCACCCCAATGTTCATAGCAGCACAATTTACAATAGCCAAGTACTGGAAGCAACCTAAGTGCCCATCAGCAAACGAGTGGATCCAAAAACTATGGTATATTTACACAATGGAATTCTATGCAGCAGAGAGAAAGAAGGAGTTTATACCCTTTGCAACAGCATGGATGGAACTGGAGAGCATTATGCTAAGTGAAATAAGCCAGATGGTAAGGGACAAATACCATGTGATCTCATGTTTAACTGAAACATAATAAATAGAAAAAAAAAGGAAACAAAATATAACCAGAGACATTGAAGTTAAGAACAATCTAACAATGGGCACGGGGGAGTGGGGTGGCGACAGTGAGGAGAGGGGATTACAAGAACTACTATAAAGGACACAGAGACAAAATCAAGGGGTAGGGTGGGAGTGGGAGAGGGAGGGGTGTTTGGCTGGGGTGGGGTGGAGGGATGGGGAGAACAGGCACACAACTGTAATTGAATAACAATAAAAAATTAAAATTAAAAAAAAAACCCCACACATTTATTATCATTCGTTTCTTAAGGTCCAAATTCCAAAGTATGCCTCATTTTATTAAAGGTCCCAGTTTTCTCAAGCTGTGTTTTCTTCAGGGGGCGTAAAGGATAATCTGTTTGTTTGCATTTTCCTGATTCTGGAGGATCACAACACTCTTTAGTTCTGTGCCCCATCCCCATCTTCAAAATCAGCAAGGGTGGGTCAAGTCTTTCCTGCATCACATCACTTCTGGCCTTCCTCTCTCACCATTAAGGAAATATGATTACTTTGGGTCCACTCAGATAATCCAGGATACTCTCCTGATTGAAAGTTTCCTGGAATCTATCATCTGATTCATGTAGCCTAATATTCACAAATGTTGGGGTTCAGGAGGTGGACATCTTTGGGAGGCCAGTATTCTGCCTGCCACACTATGTGACAGGATTGTGCCCAAAGATACGTCAATGGAATTCTGTTAGGTGGAACTTTTGGAAATTTTATAATTTTTAATTTAAAAAATATTTAAATTAAAAATATCAATATACAAACTGGCATAATATTGAGTAATGGAAGTATCACATTGAGCAAACTATGGCAGCCGTGAAGATACACTATACAACATTCTGTTTATATGAAGGCCAATATCGACAAGAAGTAATGTATGCTGTTAGAAATCTGGAGAGTGGGGAGAAGTGGTGACTGGAATTAGGCACAAAGGAAGCTACTGCATGGCGGGACATGTTCTACTTTTTGGTCTGAGTTACGATTACAGAGAAAATATTAGGTTTGTGAAAGTTCATTGAACATTTGATATGATAATTTTCTATATGTATATTGCACTTTAGAGACACATAAAAAAAGTCCCTTCTCACACTCTCCAATAATGACCTTTTAATTCCTCCCAGTCTTCCTGAATGGATGATATATTTGAGTGTTTGGAGGTGCAGTGACTATTGTGTGACCACATGGACAAAAAACACACACAAGGAATCATGGTGCATAAAAAATAAGACTCTTTAACAATATCATGAGTCTGTCAGAGTAGCCCTGAACTCCCTCCCTAACTCTACACCTTTGATTTTTAAATAAATAAAGGTTTAATTTATTGAAGTCTTTATTGTGGCAGAACATCCCTTTAAGCTTAGTGCCATCCCAAACTCAACACACTTTTGTAATAAGTGTATCTGTGTTTTTGTAATTGCTGCACAGAAATGGCTCAGTGGGTTGGAGCATAGTCTCTTTTACCAAAAGGTTCAGGTTCAATTCCCGGTAGAGCACATACTAGGTTAAGGGTCTGATCCTGGTTGTGGCACGTAGAGAAGCAACCAATCAATGTTTCTCTGTCACATTGATGTTTGTCTCTCTCCCTCCCCTCCTTCCTCTCTCTGGAAAATCAATAAACATATCCTTGGGTGAACCCTTTTTTTTTTAAAAAAAAAAAAAAGCTTTGATAAATAAGAAAAATCCTGAAGATAATTATTAAAATACACCCCAAAAATGCCATAGGGAGACCAAATGAAACATTTACAGATTTTTTCTCTGCATAAGTAAATACTTAGTGGTCACGGAACCTGCCCTCCACTAGAAAGGAACCTGGCATGGATGGGCATTTGTGACATCACTTACTGCCCTCCATGCTGGGTACCTTGCAGTCTCCAGAGATTCTCTTCTCTCCTCAATCTTCATATTCAGGGTATTCACAGCAGAACAATGACCCCTCTTCTTTCCAATTCCATTCTCTGTTGTACCTGCATTTCAAATGACACCTCCATCCATCAGGCACCCCACCCCCAGCAAATACAAGTACCAGATTGCAAATCATTATGAATATGTGAAGAGCAGGCCATAAAAAGAAAAGCACTATCTATATGAGGAAACCCAAAGAGATGCTGCAAGGAAAGGAAGAGCTCCCTAGCTCTGTTAATCCATGAGTTAAGTCCCTAGACTCAAGAAATCTGGAGGAAAAGTTTTTATTTCTTTTCAGCCTAGAAATGACAAGCTGGGGGAACGGGAGAGGGCAGAGTTGGTGGTGTTCATATGCAGAGCTGTTTGACCCTCTAGAGTGGAATTTCCACATATGCTCATTAAACATATTTTTACTCTCACTTTTTTTTCTAAGATCATTCAGTTTGAGGTGGGGGATGCAGAAATATGATTGAATTGAAATTTACACAAGTGGTAGGTAGACTGTTTGCAGAGTTGTCCCCATTCTTTGTTTCCACTCTTTGGCAATGTGACTGTGAAGCTCTTCCCATCCAGAGGAGAAGTTATTTCTCCATCTTTGAGACCGGGATGGAGTTAGGTATTTTCTTTTGTTGTTTTGGCTAGTAAATATTGTGGAAGTGACAGTATGCTTTACCATTCCTGTCATTTCGACGGTTCTCACTCAGAATGCTGTCTCAGCCATGTGAACAATTCAGGTGGAAATTGCAGAGGAGGAGGGGACATTCACACACAGCTCACTTATGGCAGGCAAGGCCTCTCTACATCAGCCAGAATACCTGAGCCCCTAATACATTACACAGCTGAGCCAAGGTCAGCAGACACACCCCAGCTGACCCACAGTTGACTACAGACTCATGAGGAGATAAGCTAGATCAGAACACATCCGCACTCTACAAACCTATTACAAAATAAAGGAATTATATTAAACTGTTTCCTTTTGTGATGGCTTGTTATATGGAAATGACAAACTGATATCATACTCAAAACAAACAGAACTGAGGGAAATTATAGTATCTGTTACTTAAATTGTGGTATACGTACGGATGGAGGATGGCATTCTCAATCATGCTTTTACTCAGATGTATTTCAGATAACTGCATAAAAGTGAGTTTACTGAGGAAGGGCAGTTAGGACAGGGTGAAATGACCAGCACGTTTGTGCAGGAAAATTGGCAACCCCTTTTCATATGACTGGGGAGGATTTTAACTCCTGTGTGATTCATCCTCTGATCGTAAAGAGTGAAGACATTCTGGGCATAAACAGGATAAATATTGTATGATATTCATACCAGTCACTCACTGTGACTTTGGAGGATTTGGAAACATTTGGAAAAGGGGAGACATTTCATTTAGAGCACTAGAAGGAGTCCCATTGGTAATGAGCACATTGGAAGTTTTCAAGAAGAAACAGGAAAATAATTCAGAAAAAAAGCACAAAACACTCAGAGTAGTTCTTTACCCCTCACATGTTGACATCATATTCCACACTTCAATGACTATATGTGCAGCATGAGAAATATTTTGTATAATAATAAATTGTCTGGCTATTTTTGTTTCATTGTATGTAAGGTCATCTGTTATATATTAGATCAAAGTATTTACTCAAATGTATATTTCATAGTAGACCCTTCTTGGGCATACGGATTTGATAGTCAATTTTTTTCTAGGGGCTATGGTAGGCATGTGGACACACAGCTTAATAGCAGAATGAGGTGTATAAAACCAGGAGGCCAGCTATATGACGTACCAGCATTTCAAGTCTACATTATCAAGAAGTGTGGTAAAGGTAGTGCTATAGAAAATAGTAATGACCATGGAAGTGAAACTGTCATCTGCGATGGTCCTTTACCACAAAATTATGTAAATGACCTCAGTATCCACATGTACTTTAGTACGTATGTACAAGTAGTATAATACATGATTACTCTTTCAGTAAAATAATAGAAATATTGCTTGGAATGATCTATGTCATAAGAGAATAAATTATGCTAATGTAATTAATGGTAACCCATGATGCACATGAGAATTTCTAATTACGTATCATCCAAAGATTGTATTAACTTCTGTCAGAACTTGTTGCTCTGAAGATTTGAACATTCATGGGCACTTCTCCAGCCTTCTACAATTGGCCCTTGAGAAGCCTCCCTGCAAGGAATCTTTCCAGAGCCTTCTTTATGTCCTTGTTCCTGAGACTGTAGATGAAGGGGTTCAGCATGGGTGTAACCACAGTGTACATCACTGAAGCTGTTGCACTTGACTGTGAGCTGTGGGTACCAGCAGAGCCAAGATACACACCTAGGGTTGTACCATAAAATAAGGAGACAACTGAGAGGTGAGAGGCACAGGTGGAAAATGCTTTAAACTTCCCCTGAGCTGAGGGGATTGTTCGTACAGATGACACTATCTTAGAGTAAGAATACAGGATCCCAGTGAGGGGACCACCAGCCAGCAGTCCTGCTGAAAAGTACATCACCATGTCATTAGGAAAGGTGTCAGAGCAGGCAAGTTGGACCACCTGTTTGAGTTCACAGAAAAAGTGGGGGATTTCCAAGTCTGAACAGAAGGAGAGATCCAACACCATTAAGCATTGTAATAAGGAAAACAGGGCACTCATGATCCAGGACACCAGAACCAGCAGCCCACAGTGCCAGGGGTTCATGATGACTCTGTAATGCAGGGGGTGACAGATGGCCACATATCTGTCATAGGCCATGACAGTCAGGATGAAGATATCCAACACTGCAAAGAGCATAAAAAAATACATCTGGGTGATGCAGCCTGCATAGGTGATGGCTTTGCTGTGTGTCTGGATGTTCACCAGCATCTTCAGGACAGTGGTGGAAGTGAAACAGATGTCTACCAAGGACAGGTTGGAGAGGAAGAAGTACATGGGTGTGTGGAGGTGGGAGTCTGAGCTGACCGCCAGGAGGATGAGCAGGTTTCCCAACACAGTGATCAGGTACATGCAGAGGAAGAGCCCAAATAGAAGGGGCTGCAGTCCAGGTGTCTCTGAAAATCCCAGGAGAAGAAATTCTGAAACTTGTGTAACATTGCCTGGTTCCATGTGGCGCAGGTGACTACCAAAAAATAGAAGCAAATGAATAACTAATTTTCACACTGACAAGCATTAGTAACTGAAATAAATGCTGCATTTATATTTTAGAATCCAAAAATTTTTTCCATATTTGGTGTATGATCTGGTTCCTGTTAAGGCATGTTCTTTGCCATTGCTCAGTAGACTTTCCTTTTGTACCATCAACCCATTCTTCAAACACAATGCATATTGCTGTTTTATTTAGAATGTAATTTGTACATTTGAGAATATACTCATATATTGACTTTAGAACATGTTCCAGGCACTGTTCAGAGTACAGGCTGATGGAAAACAAGAGTCTCTAGAAACCAATCATGGACAAAGAATATGATCAAATAGAAATTATAATACAACATAACTATTGGAGCACATGTTATATAGAAAGGTGAATCACATTAAATGCAGAAAATTGATAGAGGTTGTTCTTTTTGTCAAGACTTCCAACAGGCAACACCCTAACAGGCACCTCAAAGAAGACTAAACTGGAGGCCAAGAGGGAGCAAGTGTTTTCCAGGCAGCAGGAACAGACAGTGGAAAGGCCCTAAGGAAGATGGTAGTTTTGTAAAATGAAGGCTCACACTGAGCCAGTGTGTCAGGGGCAGGAGAGATGGTGTTAGATGATATTAAAAAACACAGAAGCCTACATGCTTCTGTTGAAACTTCAAGTCACAGAGAGTCCCTTTTGTACACTATGAAAATCTTGCACTTTATTAATCTGATTGGAAAAGCATCCTTTGAACTGAAAAGAATTTCCTCCTCAGTCCCTTCTCTTGATGGAGTTCTGGCCCCTGTGTGATAAGTCACCTTGGAATACATGGTTCCACGTACCCCTGCTCTTAGCACTGCTCTTGGTTTATGAGGCAGGTGTATGCACACACTAGGTTTCCTCATGTGTGTGGTCTCCATGTTTGTCTCACTCACTGTTTAGGCTATAACTAGATACCACTCATCAGTACAGCTCAAGTAAATTTTCCAAAAAGAATTTAGTCATACTACCTCAATACTCAATGGTAAGGGTGTATGCACAAATAAGCTTGGGGTTCCATACTGGAATGTCCATTTTATGCCCTGTATTTAAAAAAACATAAATGTACAGGGACAGAGGAGAATCAAATGTACATAAGGTAGAAAAATATCCATTGATAATAAGCTCAGGTGATCTCTGAGAGATGTTGAGGAAGAAATGTATTTGGATTCTGACAGGTTTCAAACCCTAACATAATCCCTTGAAGTCAAGCAAAAATAATAAGGTAGAAAAGATATATTTGTCTAATACACAAAGGTAGTTATCTATATATGGTGTGGAAACACCTTCCTGATTGAGTACATAGTGAAAAGTGACCAAAAAACCAAACTATATTTTAGAAAAGGTATTCTTTTTAGTATCAAGCAGTAGAAGACCAGCTTTTCCTGTGCCTGTTCTATAGTTATTTCACCAGGGGTTTTTATAGGGTTAAAATGCAGGTGAGGGAAACCCCTCCCTCACTTTTCTCATGTGCCCATTTGTATTTCTTGGATTTTTTATTTGGATCTCATTTTTGGTAAATCAGTAGGCACTGTCTAATTCTGGTTCTGCTCTTCTTCCAACATGCTAAGACCTCACCAGGATGTGACCAATAAAGCCTTCACACACCATGACAAACCATCCTTCTACACTGAGTAACTTTCTTCATGTGACTTAAGCCCAGCCATGTTATCATGCAAACAATTATTTCACCATACTCTGCCTTCACCATCACATGGGGTGGGGGAGAGTGGTGATGGGGAAATGGAGACAACTGTATTGGAACAACAATAAAAATTAGTGTGGAGAGTTATGTCTGTTTTCTAAATGGTAGGTAGAAAATAGAGAAGGGGAGCATAAGAATAGCATAGGAAATGTGGAAGGAAATGTATGCAGGAGGAGGGGAATGAAGGGGAGAAAATGCAACAACTGCAATAGCATAATCAATAAAATATATTTTAATAATCATGTGGAGATAAAAATAAAAAATAAAAACAAAAATAAAAAGTGAAAATTGAAAAAATAAAGCTAAATGAAAAACAAAACAAAAAAAATGCCAGATTTGAACAAGCAGGGTTTTACCTGCTTTCCTTACCTCTGTATTTTCGCAGATGTTGTGTAGACCTGTGCAATTATCCAGGAATACGTTAAAGTGAAAGTGAAGTAATCAAATTAATGGCAGGGAGAATAAAACTTGGATAAACAGAGTGATTTATCAACTGTGTGAAAGAAAATGAGGGGGAGCATCAAAAAGTAAGGAAAACAAGATGTAAATAAAAACATACATTCGTAATTAAATTGGCAAAGGCATGGACACAGAAGGTAATATATGATGTTCCTGGACATGGTGGCAAAGCAGAGGCTCAGTATTATTTGTTGGATGAATCAGAAATTAGGCCTCAGTATATAATACATTTAACACATGGTAACGTTGTATTTCTTTGTATTTGGAAAGGTTGGATTGTCGAATAAAAGCTGGAGGAAGAAACACCCACCTGGAAGGAAATGAAGTTGATCCCCTACTTCTGTTGTGTTACATAAAATCTGGGGGATTGACTACTCACTGGAAGAGTAACCAGTCCTTTGGGGTGAACAGAATGAAAACTGCATATTAATATTGATGAGTGGGCCAATCTAACTGAATCAAGTCAGAGACTCAGTAGTAAAAAGACAGACATATTTAACAAATAAAATGCAAAACATTTTTATGGACAAAACATCCCCTATGTCAATTGAGACATAATCAATTTTAATTATTTTTATATTTACTGTCTTAATTTTTATTGAATTTATGGGGGTGATATTGGTTAATAAAATTATAAAGGTTTCAGCTGTACAACTATCTAATACATCAACTGTATGTTGTATTGGGTGTTAGTGACCCATGTCAAGTCTCCTTCTGCCAACATTTATCCCCCTTTTACCCTCTTCTACATCCAACCACCATAAATGTTAAAAGTCATCCAAAATCTGACATGAAAAAATGGTAACCATATAGTAATATTCAAAAAACATCAAATATGAATCTTTGATCAAAATCAGAAAAAGTTCAGCAAACAACAAAAAAGTTCTTTCATACCTGTCAGCCTGGAGTAAAACTTAGAAAAATGTCACATTGACTGGGATGTAGACTTTCAAATGGGGAGCAAAGGGGTGCTCTGTTTTTTCCTGGCAGAACTGTGAAGTGTTACAGCATTGGGAAAACAGACTGCAGGCAGCTGCACACATGACCAGCACCTGTGTCTCTAACCCAGGGCTCCTCAGTCTCTGCAGTACTGCCATTCTGGGCCAGGTCTTTGTCCTAGGGGTGGTCTCTCCTGGCCATTGCAGGAGGTTTAGAGCATCCCTGGACTTTATTGACACCTCCCATGAGACAACCAAAAATGTCTCTAAAGATTGCTGTGTCCCCTGGGGGAACAGTATATTTCCTCTGGCGGAGAACCAGAGTTTTAACATAACAATCTCAAAACATTTTCATATATTGTTATAATAGTAATGTATTGAGAAAGTATACCTTAGATTTCAAGTGTGGCTAGCAAAGCCACACCACAGAATATTGCGTAGATGTGGAAATAATGAATCAGCATCTTATACCCTCTTTGACTGGAGGGAAGACCATAGGTATTGTTGAGTAGGAAGGAAGAGTGGACACATAGAAAAAAACTGTACAGCACATGAAGAGCATTTCTTATGGGCCAGGATGCTGTTTATGCTTCTGTACAAAAGCACATGAGTGTGTATGTGAGTGTAATATAGGAAGACAAGATTTTAGAGAAGAAACTAAGCCCTTATAGAATAAAGATTAGCAGCAGGAAAGTAATTAGGTTAAGTATACTGATTATAAAACTATTGTATGAAAAATAATTAGGTGAGAATCAAATTAATTTATATTAAGAGAGAAAATAATAACGGAACAATATCAACATGGGCTACTGATCCCAGAGTAAATTCCCAAAGATGTGGAAATAAGAGAAGGTTATAGAAGGGCTTTTAAAATCAGGGAGAAAGCAGTATTTAAGTAAAATTTCTTCTTATATAGAGATATATGGATTCAAATTTGCTTATGGAAGGTATAGGTAATCTTCAGTTAAATCTTTATAAACAGTACCTTCCACTTTAACAGAAACCTAACCAACAAAACAAACAAGCAAGCAAAATATAACCAAAAGACACTGAAATTGAGGACAGGCTGACAGTGACCAGAGGGTAGTGGGGAGGGAATTAAAGGGGAAAAGGGTGAAGGGTTTGCAGGAAGAATTAATAAGGACACATGGACAATAACAAGGGGGGCTGCAAACAGGGGAGGGAGGTAGAAAGGGTTGGGATTGTGGGGAGTGCTGGGGAGGAAAGAAAGGAAACCGGACTTGAACAACAATAAAAAATTTGTCAAAAATAATAATAATACTGCCCTGAAGGGTCCTGTTCATTTTTTTGTATACCCATGCACTCTTTTCTTTTGTATTTGCAATTACCAGAAGAATTGGTTAGTCATACGGCATATTTATGTTCATATTGCACTAGACAATATTTTTGAAATAATTACAAATTTCTATATGACCTGGAGTCATAAAAGAAAATGACTTAGTCTCTTAAATGCCTTTTAATTGCATAACTCCCCCCAACATACATTGATTTTGTGTGTTATGCCTTTGCTGAATTCACCAATGTACCCTGAAACTACTGTGTGAAAATACAAATAAATAAATAAAAATAAGAAAAAAAAAGAGTGCCTTCCAGAGGACGGTAGAAGATGACGCCCATTTTGAAAACGGAGCTGACCACAGGAGGCAAAGGAGCAATACAGAATGTAGGAGACGTGGAAAAGTGGCAGTATGGGGGTAGGTGACTTGTCAGTGCTAAGGACACAGAAGAACACTCACTTTCATTTTTTGTTTATAGCAAGGATTCAGAAGTGAAGAATATAAAAGTAACAGCTGTATTTTCTTTTCAGTAAGAAAAGTAAAATACAAGAAAGCAATGGAGAGAAAACAATGTTACTGAGTGATAGATTTGAGCCCACACAGTTAATAAATACTCACAATTCCCCACATATATGTACATAAAAGGATTCAATGAGAAAAACATTGTTGGTGGGAAAAAACCCCTCCAAATCCTTGTTTAGAATAATGCAATAAAAAGCAGGAATCAAATCATACTGACCGCACTCTGAAAATGTCTGGAATCTGCAGACAATTTACAATAGAGGAAACAAATTAGTAAGTAACCCACCAATGTATTCAGGTCACAGGAATGAAGTAATGACAAAGTCAAGCTATTTAGCACACCTCTTTTTACTTATCAAACACGTTATTTTTCATGCTACTTGAATACCCAGAGTGAAAGAAGATACTGTGAAATGTACGTCTCATGACCACTGTTGCAAGGTAATATTTGCAAGATGTATATTGAATATAGATCTGCCAATATGGAAACAGTGTTGACTATGCCCCACGATAAAAATAAAGAACTGTCCTCACTTTACTGCACAGCTCTCCACAGCTATTACTCTATTTTCCTCCTCCCTTTAGTTGCAAAACTAATCGTACCTGTTCTACTTTCACTTGAAATACTTTATGCCTCCCATTGCCACCTCAATTGGGTGTCCATCAGTGAGTAGTGAGCAATGATACTTGTTTGCTGATTTCAATATTTACTTCTCTTTTTAGCATCTCAGACAAATCATGAACTCCTTAATCAGGCAAGCAAACAACCTTAGGCTGATGGCTGTCAAGAGACCTCAGGTGAATGTGCTTGGCTTTGGCTCTCTCTGACCCTTTCCTGGAGTACTTACTGCACACTTGGCCTCACCTGCTCCGGAGCTCTGAAAAGATGACCTCCCGGTAAAGAAAGTGTAGCATCTTGGATGTTTGACAATGGAGGCTGAGGCTCTCTGCTCAGAGAAGACAGCAGGAAGGAGGCAAGGCATTGGTCTCCTAGACAAACCTAGGGTTCCAAAAGCAAGAACCAGGTACCATCCAGCCCAAGGTCACACACGCTGAGAGGCTGGACATGAGGAGCTATGTACAGCTCCATATGTCTGCTCCTTATGTGCATTTCCATCTTGTTCTTCCAACCTCTAATTGCATGATTTCCCTGTGGGTCTGGACAGAAGGGACTGTTTTCCTGGAGATTCTGTGTTCCCAAAAGACCAGGTTGGAAGTCCAGTGAATCCTGTTTTTACTAGTTCCTCTCAAAAGTCCTGTGGCTTAGAGAAGACTGACCATCCAGCACTTTATCCAAACCCTCATTTAAAATTTTTCCAAATTTAAGACTGAGGATCCAATCTGGATTAGAAAACTTAACTTCCTAAATATTGACATGTGGTAGGGACACAGCCCCTCATGTCCACAGAAAATTGCTATTTTCTTTTCAACAAGGGGGAGAACTAAGTTCCATGAATTAAACTTTGAGAGTTATACACTGAGCTTCATGACACTTTGACCAAAAAAATTTTGAATTTCAACCTCATATCACAAGAACTGTCCTGTAGTCCCTCACTATGAAATATTTGTTGATTATAAGAAATACAGTTAGATTTTTTTTTCACTATAATCTAAGCTTGGAACAGAAGAGTAAATAGATTCTTCACTGTAGCCTCCTGAAGAAAGAACTGCAAATCTCTTGACTTCAGCCCCATGAGACCTCAGGAATTGTAAGAGATTGAATGTGTTTGTTTATAAATCACTGGTGTGATACTTTTCCATTAGCCTTAATAATTGAAAACAGATACTTAACAATTGGAATTTATTAAGGAAATTGAGATAAAGTGTCTCATTTCACTCATTTAGTCTCCCTGGGGTAAAGGCATTTTGCACTGTATTCCCCCTTAAGTGGAAAACATGTATAATCATTCTGTAGATATTCAGCCTCTCTGGCTGGTAGAGAATTTCCTCTTGCCTATATGTAAATGTACTTCAAATTTTATGCTTTTGAAATATTAATATAAGAAAAAGATTCATTTACATTTATGTGTAGCATTTACTTAAAATCTTTGTGTCTAAATTTCTCCATTTTAAATTTTATAGTAAAACTTATTATATTAAATTTTATATTCATTCTTTACTTTTTATCCTTTTCAACTTTCTCTTAAGTGTCCTTTCAAATATGAGATTATATATGGGTCTATGTTTGAGTACATATTTGTATTATTTGAAATAAAAATGTACACAAATAAATTTAAACACATACATGCAACTTTACCTTGAATAGTTTATTTGGAGGCAACAAAACATCCACATCTCATTTATGTCTTGCAACATCCATCTCAAGTTTTGTTTGCTATCCTACTTTACCTTCAGAAATAAGGGAATTGTGGCTCAGGTTTAATAATTACATTGAGAAGCCATTAATGGTTTTTGGGTCTCTTCTTGGCAATATGCCTGAGTACCACTTGAATACTCGCATCCCGCAGTTTTTGGATAGGCATCTAGTCTTTCCATTGCTTGAGTTTCTTTCCATAAAGGAGATATGTAATGAAAAGGAATTGTTATAAGGAAAATTGGATCTTCTTAGTGATACCAATATGACAGACTTTGCTCTGGATGTATACAAAAACCTTTATTCTGATGGTACTCCTCATGCTTTGAGAGAAAAAAGAACCACAGCTGTTGCACAGCTGAAACAGCTTCAGGCAGAAACACAACCAACTGTGAAGATGTTTGAAGATCCAGAAACTAAAAGGCAAATGCAGTCAGGCAGGGATGGTTGGATGCTGTTTGACTGCCTGGCAGACAAGCATGGTTTTCGGCAAGAATATTTAGACACACTCTACAGGTATGCAAAATTCCAATATGAATGTAGAAATTATTCTGGAGCAGCAGAATACCTTTACTTCTTTAGAGTATTGGTTCCAGCAATGGATAGAAATGCTTTGAGTTCACTCTGGGGGAAACTGGCCTCTGAAATCTTAATGCAGAATTGGGATGCAGCCATGGAAGACCTTACCTGGTTAAAAGAGACCATCGATAATAATTCTGGGAGTTCTCCACCCAAGTCTCTTCAGCAGCGAACACGGCTCATTCACTGGTCTCTGTTTGTTTTCTTCAACCCCCCCGAAGGGCATGATAATATTATTGATCTCTTCCTTTACCAGCCACAGTATCTTAATGCAATTCAGACAATGTGTCCACATATTCTTCGCTATTTAACTATGGCAGTCATAAAAACAAAGATGTTCTAAAATGGCAGCAGGTGCTAAAAGATCAAGTTAAAGTTACTCAACAGGAGTCTTACACATATAAAGACCCAATTACAGAGTTTGTTGAATGTTTATATGTTAACTTTGACTTTGATGGAGCTCAGAAAAAGCTGACGGAATGTAAATGTGTGCTTGTGAATGACTTCTTCTTGGTGGTTTACATTGAGGATTTTATTGAAAATGCTCATCTCTTCATATTGGAGACTTCTTGTCGCATCCACCAGTGTATCAGCATTAACATGACTCCAGAAGAAACTAAAAGGTAGGTTGCAAATTTGATTAGAAATGCAAGACTCGAGAACCAAGATGGCGGCGTAGGTTAACCCACTGCGCCTCCTCGCACAACCAGAACTTACAGAGAATCTAACGGCAAGGGGGACTGACACCAAGGAAATAAAAAATAAACATTCATCTAGACCGGTAGGAGGGGCGGAGATGGGCACCTGGGTGGAGAGGACTCGCGTGGCTGTGGCAGGACCCAGACTGGCGGAGTGTGGGATGAACAGGGCAGGCAGTCCGAGCACTAGCAGACCCTGCGGCCACACATTCGCTCAGATAAACCGAGAGGGCCGGACTCGGGGTGGCGGAGAGTGGGGCAGGCAGAGTGTGGGTAGCACACCGCAGCCCCACATTCAAACATAGATAAACCGGACCAACGGAGGGGAGCAAGCAGACCGCGCAACCCAGGGCTACAGCTCGGGGAAATAAAGCCACAAACCTTTGATTGAGTTTGAGCCCGAAAACACCCGTGGGGGTTGAGGCGTCAGCAGGAGAGACTCCCAGCCTCACGGGAGAGGTTGTTGGAGAGACCCACAAGGGCCTAGAGTGTACACAAGCCCACCCACTGGGGAACCAGCACCAGAGGGGCCCAATTTGATTGTGGGTATCGGAGTGAAAGACTGAAATCCGAAGGAGAGTGATGCGGGCGCCATTGCTCCCTCTCGGCCCCTCCCCCATGTACAGCATCACAGCGCAGCAACCAGCGTTATCCCGCCCCGGTGAAAATCTAAGGCTCCGCCCCTTAAAGTAACAGACGCGCCAAGACAAAAACAACAACAAAAAAATGGCCCAAATGACAGAACACTTCAAAGCTCCAGAAAAAATACAACTAAGCGACGAAGAGATAGCCAACCTATCGGATGCACAGTTCAAAGCACTGGTTATCAATATGCTCACAGACTTGGTTGAATCTGTTCGAAAACAAGATGAAAAAATCAAGCCTATGCTAAGAGAAACAAAGGAAAATGTACAGGGAACCAATAGTGATGAGAAGGAAACTGGGACTCAAATCAATGGTGTGGACCAGAAGGAAGAAACAAACATCCAACCAGAAAAGAATGAAGAAACAAGAATTTGGAAAAATGAGGAGAGGCTTAGGAACCTCCAGGACATCTTGAAATGTTCCAACATCCGAATTATAGGGGTGCCAGAAGGAGAAGAGGAAGAACAAAAAATTGAAAACTTATTGGAACAAATAATGAAGGAGAACTTCCCTAATCTGGCAAAGGAAACAGACTCCCAGGAAGTCCAGGAAGCTCAGAGAGTCCCAAAGAAGCTAGAGCCAAGGAGGAACACAACAAGGCACATCATAATTACATTACCCAAGATTAAACGCAAGGACCTACATCCAAGATTACTGTATCCAGCAAAGCTATCATTTAGAATGGAAGGGAAGATCAAGTGCTTCTCAGATAAGGTCAAGTTAAAGAAGCTCATCATCACCAAGCCCTTATTATATGAAATGTTAAAGGGAGTTACCTAAGAAAAAGAAGATCAAAAATAGGAACAGTAAAAATGACAGCGAACTCACAGTTATTAACGACCACACCTAAAACCAAAACAAAAGAAAACTAAGCAAACAACTAGAACAAAAACAGAACCACAGAAATGGAGATCACATGGAGGGTTGTCAATAGGGGAGTGGGAGGGGGAGAGGGGGGAAAGGTACAGAGAATAAGTAGCATAAATGGTAGGTAGAAAATAGACAGGGGGAGGGTAAGAATAGTGTAGGAAATGTAGAAGCCAAAGAACTTATAAGTATGACCCATGGACATGAAATATAGGGGGGGAATGTGGGAGGGAGGGGGTGAGCAGGATGGAGTGGAGTTGGGGGGGGAATGGGACAACTGTAATAGCATAATCAATAAATATATTAAAAAAAAAAGAAATGCAAGACTGGATGCCAAAATTGATTCTAAATTAGGTCATGTGATTATGGGTAACAATGCAGTCTCACCCTATCAGCAAGTGATTGCAAATCCAAAAGCCTTTCATTTAGAAGGCTGATGTTGTCCATGAATATTGAAAATAAACTTAATGAAAATAGTGGGTTAGAAGCTCCTGACTGGCCAACTCAAGACTCTGCCTTCTACTGAAGAATGGTAAAGAGAAGACCAAAAAAACAAAAAAAAAAACAACAAAAACTGTAAAGGAAAGATGAAATAGTAAAACCATTATATAAATGGTGACATATATTTTAGAAACAACATATTGAGTATAAATTTTGGGGAATTTGAATGAAATTGGCTGTTTCATTAAAAAAAGTTTAATGGGCACTTTCTTGACTTATACACACCTGGAAACGTCAGGTATGGACTATAATTTTTATGACTTTTATTCATCACATTGTACATTTGAATCATGTCCCAATTATATTATACCATTATACTTCAGTAAATTACTTAGAAGGAAAAAAGCATGGCAGTGCATGGACTGGAGTAGGATCTAGAGCTGAGGTAGCTGATTCACACTGAGAAATGGTAGAAGGTATCGATTCAACCTGGGAAAAAAGCAAAGTGCTATATAAAAGAGACAATAAATGAACAAAATGAAGCAGAAAGAAATTGATAGATACAGAGAAGAAACTGATGGTTAGTAGAGAGGGAAGGTATGGGATCGGGGAATAACAGGAAGGGGACTAGAAAGTATAAACTTCCAGGATAACATAAGTCATGGGGATGTAAAGTGCAGCATAGGCAATAGAGTGGATAATATTGTAATAACTATGTATGGTGACATGTGTTTAATAGACTGTTGTAGCCATAACTTGTTAAGGTATAAAATATTGAATCACCATGTTATATACCTGAAACTAATATAATGTTGTATGTTAAGTGTATCTGAAACAAAATTAAAAAAAATTTATTGTTTTTCAATTACAGCTGTCTGCCTTTTCTCTCCATCCCTCCACCCCACCCCAGCTGAAACCACCTCCCTCCCCCACCTCAACCCTCCCCCTTGATTTTGTCCATGTATCTTTTATAGTAGTTCCTGTAATCCCCGCTCCCCACTGTCCCTCCCCAATACCCTCTGGTTACTGTTAGATTGTTCTTAACTTCAATGTCTCTGCTTATATTTTGTTTCCTTTTTGCTCTTGTTGATTATGTTCCAGTTAAAGGTGAGATCATATGGTATTTGTCCCTCACTGCCTGGCTTATTTCACTTAGCATACTGCTCTCCAGTTCCATCCATGCTGTTGCAAAGGGTATAAGCTCCTTCTTTCTCTCCGCTGGGCAGAATTCCATTGTGTAAATGTACCATGGTTTTTGGATCCACTCCTTTGCTGATGGGCACTTCTGTTGGTTCCAGCACTTGCCTATTGTAAATTGTGCTGCTATGAACATTGGGGTGCATAGGTTCTTTTGGATTGGTGTTTCAGGGTTTTAGGGTATAATCCCAGCAGCGGAATTGCTGGGTCAAAGGGCAGTTCCATTTTTAGTTTTTTGAGGAAATTCCATACTGTTTTCCACAGCGGCCTCACCAGTCTGCATTCCCACCAACATTGTACTAGGGATCCCTTTTCTCCGCATCGTCTCCAACATTTGTTTGTTGATTTGTTTATGTTGGCCACTCTGACTGGTGTGAGATAGTATCTCACTGTGGTTTTAATTTGCATGTCTCTGATGGCTAGTGATGCTGAGCATCTTTTCATATGTCTCTGGGCCCTCTGTATGTCTTCCTTGGAGAAGTGTCTGTTCAAGTCCTTTGCCCACTTTTTCATTGGGTTGTTTGTCTTCCTGGAGTGGAGTCGTGTGAGTTCTTTATATATTTTGGAGATCAGGCCCTTGTCTGAAGTATCATTGGCAAATATGTTTTCCCATACTGTTGGTTCTCTTTGTAATTTGGTGCTATTTTCTTTAGCCTTGCAGAAGCTTTTTATTTTGATGAGGTCCCATTTGTTTATTCTTTCCTTTATGTCCCTTGCTTTAGGGGATGTGTCTCTGAGGATGTTGCTGCGTGGAATGTCTGAGATTTTCCTGCCAATGTTTTCCTCAAGGACTTTTATGGTGTTACAACTTATATTTAAGTCTTTTATCCATCTTGAGTTTATTTTTGTGCATGGCGAAGTTGGTGATCAAGTTTCATTTTTTTGTACGTAGCTGTCCAGATCTCCCAACACCATCTGTGGAAGAGGCTGTTTTTGCTCCATTTTATGCTCCTGCCTCCTTTGTCAAATATTAATTGAGCGTAGAGCCTTGGGTTTATTTCTGGGCTCTCTGTTCTGTTCCATTGGTCTATGTGCCTGTTTTTATGCCAGTACCATGCTGTTTTGATCACAGTGGCCTTGTAATACAGTTTGATTCAGGTATTGTGATCCCTCCTGCTTTATTCTTCTTTCTCAAAATAGCTGCAGCTATTCAGGGTCATTTATGGTTCCATATGAATTTCTGAAGTGTTTGTTCTATATCTGTGAAATATGTCATAGGTACTTTAATAGGGATCACATTGAATCTATAAATCGCTTTGGGTAGTATGGCCATTTTGATGATGTTAATTCTTCCAATCATGAGCATGGTACATGTTTCCATTTCTTTGTGTCTCCCTTAATTTCTTTCTTCAATGTTGTGTAGCTTTCTGAGAACAGGTCTTTTACATCCTTGGTTAGATTTATTCCTAGGTACTTCTTTTTCTTGTTGCTATATCAAATGGGATTTGTTTCCTGATATGTGTTTCTGCTGTTTCATTGTTGGGATTCAGGCATGCCTTTGATATCTGGGTATTGACTTTGTATCCAGCTGTTTTGCCACATTCATTTATTAAGTCAAGTAGTTTTTTGGTGGAGTCTATAGGATTTTCCATGTACACTATCATGTCATCTGCAAACAGTTACAGTTTCATTTCCTCCTTTCCAATTTGGATGTCTTTTGTTGCTTTTTCGTGTCTGATTGCTGTGGCTCAGACTTCCAATACTATGTTGATAGGAGTGGTGAGAGAGGGCATCCTTGTCTAGTTCCTGATCTTAGTGGGAAAGCTCTAAGTTTTTGTCCATTGAGTATGATGTTGGCTGTGGGTGTCTCATATATTCCCTTTATGATGTTGAGGAATGTTCCCTCTATTCCCACTTTGCTGAGTGTTTTTATCATTAATGGGTGCTGTATCTTATCAAATGCTTTTCCCGCATCTATTGATATGATCATGTGGTTTGGGCCTTTGCTGTTGTCTATGTGGTGTATTATGTTTGTTGATTTGCGATTATTGTACCATTCTTGCATCAATGGGAGGAATCCCACTTGGTCATGGTGTATGATCTTTTTACTGTATTGCTGGATGCGGTTTGTCAATATTTTGTTCAGGGTTTTAGCATCTATGTTCATCAGCGATATTGGCCTGAAGTTTTCTTTCTTTGTTGTGTCTTTTTATGGTTTTGAGATTAGGATGATGCTGGCTTCATAAAAAGAGTTTGGGGTCTTCCATCATTTTGGATTTTTTTGAATAGTCTGTGAAGGATAAGGGTTAGCTCTTCCTAAATGCTTTGTAGAATTCTCTTGTGTAACCATCTGGTCCTGGGCTTTTTGTGTGTTGGGAGTTTTTTGATGACTGCTTCAATTTTGTCTACTGTTATTGGTCTGTTCAGGTTTTCTGTTTCTTCTTCATTCATTTTGGAAGATTATATTTTGCTAGAAATGTGTCCGTTTCACCTAGGTTTTCACATTTCTTGGCATATAGTTCTTTGTAATAATTTCTTACAATCCTTTGCATTTCTGTGGTATCAGTTGTAATCTCTCCTTTTTCATTTCTAATTGTGTTTATTTGGATCCTCTCTCTTTTTTTTCTTGATCTGCCTACTTAAAGGTTGTTGATATTATTTATTTATCTTTTCAAGGAACCAGTTCCTGGATTCATTGATCCTGAAATTTGTGCTTTTAGTCTCTATGTCATTTAACTCTGCTTGATCTTGGTTATTTCCTTCCTTCTACTTGCTCTGGGATGTCTTTGTTGTTCTTTGAGTTCTTGTAGGTGTAGGGTTACGTTGTTTGTTTGAAATGTTTGTATCTTTTTAAGGTAGGCCTGTATTGCTATGAACTTCCCTCTCAGGACTGCCTTTGATGTGTCCCATAGGTTTTGGGTTATTGTGATTTCATTTTCGTTTGTTTCCAGAAAATTTTTGATTTCTTCCCTAATCTCATTCCTGACCCATTCATTGTTAAATAGCATGCTATTCAGTCTCCATTATTTTGAGTGTATTGGGTTTTTTCCCTTGGGGTTGGTTTCTAATTTCAGTCCCTTATGGTCAGAGAAAATGCTTGATGTGATTTCAATTTTCTTGAACTCGTTGAGGCTTGCTTTGTGTCCTATCATGTGGTCTATCTTTGAAAATGATCCATGTACACTAAAAAGAATGTATATTTTGCTTCTTTGGGATGAAAAGTCAATATAGAAAATGCAGACAATTGTAACTGAATAAAGAATGAATAAATAAATTAATTAATTAAAAAATTAAAAAAGAAATGCTCTCTATATATCAGTTAAGTCCATTTAATCTAGGGTATTGTTCAGTGACACAATATCTTTGTTGATATTTTGTTTGGAAGATCTGTCTATTTTAGACAATGTGGTGTTAATGTCCCCTAGTATAATTGTGTTTGTGTCAATATCTTTCTTGAAATCCTCCAAGATTTTCCTTATGTATTTGGGTCCTCCTATGTTGGTTGCATATATATTTACAATGTTTGTGTCTTCTTGGTGGGTTCTTCCTTTGAGTATTGTGAAGTGACCTCCCGGGTCTCTCTTTATGGTCCTTCTTTTGAAGTCTATTTTGTCAGATACGAGTATTGCTACGCCTGCTTTTTTTTTCCTGTCTGTTTGCTTGGAAAATTTGTTTCCAGCCCTTCACTTTCAGTCTGGGTAGGTCTTCTGTCCTGAGGTGGGTCTCTTGTAGGCAGCCTATGTGTGGGTCATGCTTTCTTATCCATTCAGCTATTCTATGTCTTTTGTTTGGAGCATTTAATCCATTTATATTTAAGGTTATTTTTGATAGGTAGTTATTCATTGCTGAAAATTGTACCTATGGTCCTCTCTTTCTCACTCTTTTCCTTCGTTTTCTTAAAGCAGTACGTTTCGCATCTCTTGCAGAGCTGGTTTGGTGAAGGTGTATTCTTTTACACTTCTTTTGCCTGGGAAACTCCTTATTTGGCCTTCTATCTTGATTGAAAGCCTTGCTGGGTAACGTAGCTGTGGTTGCAGGCCTCTGGTTCTCATTACTTGGAATAATTTTTGCCATTCTCTTCTGGCTTGGAGTGTTTCCATTGAGAAGTCAGTTGCTAACCTTATTGGGGCTCCCTTGTATGTTACTTCCTGTTGCTTCCTTGCTGCCTTTAAGATTCTCTGTTTGTCTTGGAATTTTGCCATTTTAATTATGATGTGTCTTGCAGTGGGCCTCTTTGGGTTCCTCTTGCTTGGGACTCTCTGTGATTCCTGGATATTTGTGACTTTTTCCTTCTTCAGATTAGAGAAATTTTCCATCATTAGTTTTTCAAACAGGTTTTCTAACCATTCCTCTTCTTTTCCTTCTGGTATCCCTATTATACGGATATTATGTTTCATGTTGTCCTGCATTTCCCTTAATCCCTCTTCATTTTTTCTGAGCCTCTTTTCCTTTTCTTGCTCTTTCTGGGTGTTTTTCTGTACTTTGTCCTCCAGCTCGTTGATCCAATCCTCTGCTTCATCAAGTCTGCTTTTTATTCCTACTACTGTGTTCTTCAGTTCAGAAATTGTATTCTTCATTTCCTTTTGGCCCTTGTTGATAGTTTCTATTTCCTTTTTCATGTTGATATAGTTTGGAGTGAGTTCCATTGTAGTTTCCCTGTAGTTTGTGATAGTTCTCTACGAGCTCAGTGATCTTCCTGATAACTATTGCTTTGGACTGAATATTTGTTAGTTGACTTGCCTCTATTTCATTTAGCAGTCTTTCTGAAGTTTCCTCCTTTTCTTTCATTTGAGGATTGTTTCCTTGTCTTCCCATTGTTTGCGAGACTCTTCTTGTTAGCCTGTGCTTCTTAAATTGATCTGTTTTGTCTCCCTGGGTTTATTGTATGAACTTCTATGGTAGAATGCCAGTGGGATTCAGTGGTGCCGTCTCCTTAATCTCCTGAGCTCCCTGGTGTTGAGCTGACGTTTATGGGTGTAACAGGGTCCAACTTTGGTCTTTTCAGAGCTCCAGGTTTTATTGTCTCACTTGTGGGAAAGGGAGAAAGAAAAAAAAAAAGGACAAAAGAAAAGGAGAAGCGAAGGAAGGAAAAAATAATAGTTCAGGAAAGTAAGGAAGGAAGGAAGGAAGGAAGAAAGAAGGAATAAAAAAAATCTGAGGAAATATAAGAAGAAGGAATTTTAACAAAAAATTAAAATAAAAAAATAAATAAAAGAAAGCAGGAAGAAGGAATAAAAAAGAAAGAAGGACAGAAAGGAAGAAGGAATTTTCGTGGCGGGGAATGTCTTTTTCTGGTTTTAAACTGGTCAGGTCATTTCTGCTGGTCTTCCTGTCTGTGAAACGGTAAGGGCTGGGTGGAGTGATTGGTTTAACTTTACTTCCTTCCTGAGCCACACTCTTCGCTGTTGTTCAGCCTCCAGTCCAGTTCCTCAGGGTCTTTCTGCTCCCCGCTAGGCATTTAGTCCACCAGTTGTGTTGTCCTTGAGGTGCACCAATTAGGGGCAACTCACACTCCACCTTCTTCCTCTTTGCTGTCCTAGATGCTGGGCGCTCTCGGTGCTCCTTCAGGGTAGTTCAGCCCCCTACTGGGTAAAGTCTTTCTGGGGACTGCAGCTCCCGTCTGGTGGGCATTTTGTCTTCCTCCTAGAGAGTGAGTAGGCCCTGCAGGGCTCTGTGCACAGGAGATGTTCAGACCTGGTGCTTCAGTTGTGTTCTCCTGCGGGAAGCCAGGCCGTTGATCAGGTTTTGGGCCTGTGCGCCCAGGCAGCAGGGCCGCAGATCAGAGTGAGCTCCCACTCGGGGTTTCAGGTGTGGGTGCCCAGGCCACTGATTGGGGTACGTACCTACCCAGGCATTTTGGGTCTGTGTGCTGGGGCAGCTGGGCCGGTGATTACAGTGTGCGCCCACCTGGGGTTTCAGGTGTGGGCGTCCTGGCCTCTGATCTGGGTGTGTGGCAGTCTGGCTTCAGGTGTGTCCTGGGGCTGCTTATCTGGCGTTCAAATCAGGGGCTGAGGGGGTAGGGGCCCAAGAGGGCACAGCTGGTGAGGAGAGTTCTCTAAACAACCAATGACTGTCTCTGTTTTCTCTTTTTCTTTTTGAGAAACTCCTCCTGTTCAAGTCCCCCTGGTCCAAACAAGCACCTGGCCTCTCATACAGCCCAGCCTGGCTCCCTCCCAAGAATCCTGCAGCAGACCATGCTCACTGGCTGGGGGCTTCTGCTGACCTGGTCCCCGTGCTGGTCCCAGGGACATTATTGTCCTTAAGCACTCCTCTATTTTTCTTTTTTTTTTTTAAATTTTTTTAATTGTTATTCAGTTACAGTTGTATGCCTTTTCTCCCCATCCCGCCACCCCACCCCAGCTGAACCCACCTCCCTCCCCCACCTCCACCCTCCCCCTTGGTTTTGTCCATGTGTCCTTTATAGTACTTTCTGTAATCCCCTCTTTCCACTGTCCCCCCCACCCCCGGCTATTGTTAGATTGTCCTTAACTTCAATGTCTCTGGTTATATTTTGTTTGCTTTTTTCTTCTATTGACTATGTTCCAGTTAAAGGTGAGATCATATGGTATTTGTCCCTCACCATGTGGCTTATTTCACTTAGCATAATGCTCTCCAGTTCCATCCATGCCATTGCAAAGGGTATAAGCTCCTTCTTTCTCTCTACTGCGTAGAATTCCATTGTGTAAATGTACCATAGTTTTTGGATCCACTCATTTTCTGATAGGCACTTAGGTTGCTTCCAGCACTTGGTTATTGTAAATTGTGCTGCTATGAACATTGGGGTGCATAGGTTCTTTTGGATTGGTGTTTCAGGGTTCTTAGGGTATAATCCCAGCAGCGGAATTGCTGGGTCAAAGGGCCATTCCATTTTTAGTTTTCTGAGCAAATTCCATACTGTTTTCCACAGCGGCCTCACCAGTCTGCATTCCCACCAACCATGTACTAGGGTTCCCTTTTCTCCGCATCCTCTCCAACATTTGTTTGTGGATTTGTTTATGTTGGCCACTCTGACTGGTGTGAGATGGTACCTCATTGTGGTTTTAATTTGCATGTCTCTGATGGCTAGTGATGCTGAGCATCTTTTCATATGTCTCTGGGCCCTCTGTATGTCTTCCTTGGAGAAGTGTCTGTTGAAGTCCTTTTAAGCACTCTTCTTACTGTCTGATCTCTCAATGTCCTCTATCTTTGGTCTCCGATCTTCATATATGCTGGGATACCGTTGACTGTTCACTCTGTTCTTCAGATCAGCTAGGCGTTTCACTGGTGCAGAGGGTCACTGGACTCCACTCCCACCTATCTTGCCCCCATTTCCACCCTTCTCTGAATCTAAAAATAAATTTAAAAGGTACAATTGGAAATAACTACATAGGTGAGGCTAATGTAATCATCATGGTTCTCTAAAGGTAGAAGAGGAAGGAAGAAGATAGAGTTGTTATTAGAGCAAGAATTAAAAATGCTACACTGCTGGCTTTAAAGATGGGTAAAGGGGAGTGATTTTAGAGAAATGGCTGTGTGAGAGATCCCCTTAGTCTCTCCCCCGGAAATGTCAAAAATTTGAACAGCTATAATTTCACAAAGGATTCCTTACTTAACGTACATGTATGACTCAGACACCAGCACATTGAAACATTTAAAAGTGGGCCATGGGGAACAAACAGTGGAGGCGAGAAGATATGTTGGACCTGTAAATGGACACAGCACAGGGGCTCGGCTGAGGCTTTCAGGCACTTTGCATTCCAGACAAAGAAAAAGAGCCACTGAGTCCTGCTGTCTTATGGACTCCCAGAACTCACCCTCCAGCACCCTTGGTGTCAGGTTGTGGAGTACTTTATCTGCAAAGAAAAAAACGGTTACTGTAGGATCACTATTTCCCCTGAGAAAAGACTGAACGCTGTCCCTGACCCCAAGTTGGGGTGCTGCGGGGAACTCCCGGAGGTGCAAGTTCACCTACAACAAGAGGGCAAAATAAAAAAGTCAGTCCGGTTGCCCCCAAAAACCCCATCCCGGAGCACTGCTGCTACAATGACAGCTGCTACTGGGGTCAATTCTGGGATTTCACAGATCTCAAAAACAGTAAGACTCAGTGCCACATCCTAGAAAATAATGGCAAGACCTCTTCCTAGGAATCTGCTAGTGAAGTGCTACACATACAGACCTGCCTAGACACAGAAGAAACCCATCAAATAGCATGAATAACCATGGTAAAGAGGCAGCTTAGAGAGAAAATAAGTCTCCAGAAAGCAAACTTGATCACATGGAAATATGTGCTAAAAATGACCGAGAAATTAGGATAGCAGTACTGAAAATACTCAACAAGGTGCGAGAAAATATCAACTCACAATAATATTTCCCATTTTAGTGAATTTAGTGGCATTAAGTACATTCACAATGCCCAACCATCACCACCTTACATTTTCATCACCCCAAACTGAAATCCTGTATCTATAGAGCAATTATCCCTCATTTTCTCTGACCTCATCCTCTGGTAACCTCTTTTCCTCTACAATTTTCCTATTGCCATCAAAGTATATGCACTTCAGCATTTTGATCTATGACTTTCATATAATATGTTCATCACATGAAGATAAAAACTTGATCTAGGATGACATTTCCACAGGGTGAGACTGATTCTGGATGTCAGTGCCATAAACCCTGCACTGACTCTCCACTAATTTTAGAATTAGTCAACAGTTGTGTAGCCAGAATGTAAGACTCTTTATTATCTGGTGGCTGCCAATATAGCTAGAATCATGGTTCAATTTTTATCCTCTGGCTCTCATTGCTCATTATGTACTACCAGCTATTTTTCATTTACTAACAATACTTTAACAATTTGTTGTAATGTCCAATTACTTTTCTGTAGCATTCTCTGGTGTGTGCTCATTTCCTTCTGCACCTGGAATATAACTCCACTCATCCTTCAAGTTTCAATGCTATTTCAGGCTGGTATAAGAACCCTTTGAGGACCTGCAGGAGGATTTGACTGTTTGGGGATACTTATAACAAGATTACAGTGACACTTGTAAGGACAGGTTTGCATTTATTTATTTATTGGAGTTTACCCAAGATTACATAGTGAGCTTAAAAGAAGGAACAAATCTTACTATTTTCTTCCTCCATAGAATATATTTTAGTGCTTACCATAAAGTAATTGCTTAATAAATATTTGCAGAGGCTGCAAAACGAGGCAGTTGAGTGAGGGAAACACATACATCCTACGTGGTGGGAAATGAGGAGCAGTAAAACAAGGGGAGGGATGCCCCAGGACAGAGGCTGATGCCAGAAAGACAGATGGGAGAAAGAAGCCACTCTGGTAACCCAGAATCTCCCTCCAGACTTGGGTATAGAACATTTGTTGTGGGGTTCCTGTTCTATAGCCCCAAGAAAGGGCAGGGTGGTGGAAGCACTCATGTGACCTCTGGAAGATACAACTATGGTTTCTCATAATCTGTGATTGGAAGAGCACATCTGAGAGCACTGAGTGGAAGCATTTAAGGGTTTCTGTGGCTTGAAGAGACACACTGGGAATCATGGTGCATAAAAAATAAGACTATTTCTATTTTTGTTGTTCCTAATTTTAATTTTTTTCTTTTTGTTCGCTTATATGCCTATTTAGAAAAAATTTTTATTGTTGTTCAAGCACACTTGGCAGCATTTTCCCCACACTGCCCCAGCTATCCCTACCTCCCACCCCTGATCCCACCCACCCCCTTGGTTTTGCCCATGTGATGTTTATATGTGTTCCTGAAACCCCTTCCCGTTCCCCCCCAATATCTCCTCCCACCTCCTCTCTAGTTACTGTCAGTTTGTTCTTAATTTCAATGTTCTGATTATTTATTTCTTGCTTGTTTGTTTTGTTGATTAGGTTATACTTACAGGTGAGATCATATGTTATTTTTCCTTCACTGACTGGCCTATTTCACTTAGCATAATGCTCTCCAGTTCCATCCGTGCTGTTGCAAAGAGTAGGAGCTCCTTTTCCTCTGCTGCATAGTATTCAATCATGTAAATGTACCATAGTTTTTTTGATCCAATCATTTGCTGATGGGCACTTAGGTTGCTTCCAGTACTTGGCTATTGCAAATTGTTTGGCTATGAACATTGTGGAGCGTAGGTTCTCATGGATTGGTGTTTCAGGGTTCTTAGGATATAATCCCAGCAGTGGAATTGCCGGATCAAAGGGTAGTTCCATTTTTAGCTCTGAGGAAAATCCATACTATTTTCCACAGTGGCTGCATCAGTCTGCATTCCCACTAATAGTGCACTAGGGTGTGGGGAACTGTTCCAAGCATGGGAAATGTGGCTCAGCCCCCAGTCGGAAAAGCCAGTGGGGAGCAAGGTTGGTGGGTAGGCCCCATGTCCATGGATAGGTTCTCCAGTGGGAAATCAGGCCTGCATTGTACCTTGACTGCTATGAGACTTGCTGTTGCAAAAAATCCCTCACCCTGAATTGAGGCAGCAAATGTTTACTGAGTATCTTCATCTTCCTAAAATCTGTGCTAAACCACCCAAGTATGGAGTATGAGCGGTTTCCCCCTTGAGCTGTAACATCCTTCTCTTTGAAATAATTAGCAGTGTTTTGTCCTTTGTCGTCCTTAAAAGTTAACCACCTGTGCTGAACCTGTGCATGGTAAATAGTCTGAAGTGGTATCTCATTGTGGTTTTAATTTGCATCTCTCTGATGGCTAGTGATGCTGAGCATCTTTTCATATGTCTCTGGTCCCTCTTTATGTCCTTGGAGAATGTCTGTCAATATTCAACAATCAAAGGCATTTTTGTACACCAACATAAAATATCAGAAACAGAGATCAGGAAAAAATTCCCATTTTATATATCAACAATAAAAATAAAATATCTAGGGATAAACCTAAGCAAGGAGGTAAAAGACCTGTGCTAGGAAAACCGCATAACACTGAAGAAAGAAATTAAGGAAGACACAAACAAATAAAAGCATGTACCATGTTCATGGAGTGGAAGACTATTTCTTCAACAATATTGTGAGAGTGTCAGAGTAGCCTAGAACTCCCTCCCTAACTCTACATCTGTGATTTGTAAATAAATAAAGGTTTAATTTATTGAAGTCTTTATTGTGGCAGAACATCCCTTTAAGCTCAGTGCCATCCCAAACTCAACACACTGTTGTAATAAGTATATCTGTATTTTTGATAATTGCTGCACACAAATGGCTCAGTGGGTAGGAACATCATCCCAAACACCAAAAGGTTCTGGTTCAATTCCCAGGAGAGCACATACTAGGTTAAGGGTCTGATCCTGGTTGGGGCACGTAGGGAAGAAACCAATCTCTTTGTCTCTCTCCCTCCCCTCCTTCCTCTCTGGAAAATCAATAAATATATCCTAGGGTGAGGACTGTTTTTAAAAAGAGACTTGAGAAATTAGAAGACTTCCAGAAGATAATTAGTAATATAGACCCCCAAAATGCCTTAGCAAGAACGAATGAAACATTTGAGATTTTTTCTCTGCACAAGTAAAT
The DNA here is from genome assembly GCF_022682495.2 of Desmodus rotundus. Lineage (NCBI taxonomy): Eukaryota > Metazoa > Chordata > Mammalia > Chiroptera > Phyllostomidae > Desmodus > Desmodus rotundus. Next base: position 44,152,828 of record NC_071395.1, on the reverse strand, counting down.
GCTTATTGCTCACAGAACCTGCCCTCCACCAGAAAGGAACCTGGCATGGATGGGCACTTGTGACATCACTTACTGCCCTCCCTGCTGGGTACCTTGCAGTCTCCAGAGATTCTCATCTCTCCTCAACCTTCACATTCAGGGTATTCACAGTGCAACTTACACAGCAACACTCCCTTGTCTTTCAAATTCCATTCTCTGTTGTTTCAAATGCCAGCTCTTTCCATCAGGCACCCCACCTCCAGCAAATACAAGTATCAGATTGGGTATCTTTATGAATATGTGAAGAGTCGGTCAATAAAAAGAAAGGCACTGTCTACATGAGGAAGCCCAAAGGGATGGTGCAAGGAAAGGAAAAGCTCCCTAGCTCTGTTAATCCATTAGTTAAGTCCCTGGACTCAAGAAATCTGAAGGGAAATTTTAATTTCTTCTTAGCATTGAAATGGCAAGCCGGAGGCTTGGGGCAGGAGTGGTGGTGTTCATATGCGGAGCTGTTTGACAGACTGTTTGGCCCCAACTCTGTCTGTTTCCAGTCTTTGGCAATGTGACTGCGAAGCTCCTCCCATCCAGAGGAGGAGTTATTTCTCCATCTTTGGAACTGGGATGGACTTAGGAATTTTTTTTGTTTTGGCCAATAAACATGGTGGAATTGAGAGTATGCTTTACCATGCCTTGTCTTTTTGGCAGTTCTCACTCGGAATGCTGTTTCAGCCATGTGAACAATCCAGGTGGAATTTCCAGAGGAGAAGGGGAAATTCACACACAGCTCACATATCGCAGCCAAGGCCTCTCTAGATCAGCCACAATACTTGAGCCACTAGTGTATTAAAAAGCCAAGCCATGGTCAGCAGACACACCCTGGCTGACCCATAGCTGACTACAGACTCATGAGGAGACCAGCAGACATCAGAACACTTCCCGACTACACAAACCAATAAGAAAATGAAGGACTTCTATTGAGCCATTGGCTTTTGGGATGGCTTGTTTTATAGCAATAGCAAACTGATACTATAATCAAAGCAAACAAAACAGAACTGAGGGCATTTTAGTAATCTGCTACTTCTTAATTTTAGCTTTTGTACTGATATAAGACAGCATTCAGAATTTGCTTTTCCTCAGATGTATTTCACATAACTGCACAAAAGTGAGTCCACAGTCGTTCCCTTCCAGGCACTCAGGACAGGGTAGAATTACGTGCACGTTTGTGCAGGAACATTGGTGACCCCTTTTCACGTGACTAGGCAGGATTTTAACTCCTGTGTGATTCATCCTTTGATCATAAAGACTGAAGACATCCTGAGCATAAAGGAGATAAATATTGTATGATATTCTTACTGGTCACTCACTGTCACTTTGGTGGATTTGGAGACATTACAAAAGGGAAGACATTTCATTTAGAGCACTAGAAGGAGTCCCATTAGTAGGGAACACGTTGAAAGTTTTCAAGTAGAAACAGGAAAATAATTCAGAAAAACCAACAAAACACTCCCTGTAATTTTTCACCCCTGACACATGGACATCATATTCTACACTTCATTGAGTAGATGTGGAGCATGCAAAATATTTTGTACAATAATAAATTGTCTGGCTACTTTTGTTTCATTATATTTAAGGTCATGTGTTACATATTAGATCAAACAATTTACTAAAATGTATATTTCATAGTAGACCCCTCTTGGAAACATGGATTTCATAGTCAATATTTTCCAGGGGCTATGATAGGCATCTGGACACAAAGGTGAATAACAGAATGAAGTGTATAAAACCAGGAGAGCAGCTATAAAACATACCAGCATGTGCAAGTCTACATTATCAAGAAGTGTGGTAAAGGTGGTGGTATAGAAAATAGTGATGACCATGGAAGTGAAAACTGTCATCTGAGATGGTCCTTTACAACAAAATTATGTAAATGACCTCAATATCCAAGTGTACTTTAGTACATACAGTAGTATAATACATGACTACTCTTTCGGTAAAACAAGAGAAATATTAATTAGAATGATAAATGTCATAAGAGAATAAATTAGGTTAAAGTAATTCATGTTACCACAAGAGATACATGAGAATTTGTAATTATGTATGGTCCAAAGATTGTATTAACTTGTGTCAGATATTCTTGCTCTGAAGCTTCAAACATTCATGGGCTCTTCTTTAGCCACGTACAGTTGGCCCTTGAAAAGTCTAATTGCCAAGGAATCTTTCCAGGGCCCTCTTTATGTCCTTGTTCCTGAGACTGTAGATGAAGGGGTTCAGCATGGGTGTGACCACAGTGTACATCACTGAGGCTGTTGCACTGGACTGTGAACTGTGGGTACCAGCAGAGCTGAGATACACGCCTATGCATGTACCATAAAACAAGGAGACAACTGAGAGGTGAGATGCACAGGTGGAAAATGCTTTAAACTTTCCCTGAGCTGAGGGGATTGCTCGTATAGAGGACACTATCTTAGAGTAAGAATAAAGGATCCTAGTGAGGGGACAACCAGCCAGCAGCCCTGCTGAAAAGTACATCACCATGTCATTAGGAAAGGTGTCAGAACAGGCAAGTTGGACCACAGGTTCGAGTTCACAGAAAAAGTGGGGGATTTCTAAGTCTGAACAGAAGGACAGATCCAACACCATTAAGCATTGTAACAGGGAATACAGGGCACTCATGATCCAGGACACCAGAACTAGCCATCCACAGAGCTGGGAGTTCATGATCACTGTATAATGGAGCGGGTGACTGATGGCCACATATCTGTCATAAGCCATGACAGTAAGGATGATGTCATCCAACCCTGCAAAGAGCATAATAAAATACATCTGAGTAATGCAGTCTGCATAGGTGATGGCTTTACTGTGTGTCTGGATGTTCACCAGCATCTTTAGGATGGTGGTGGAAGTGAAACAGATGTCTACCAAGGACAGGTTGGAGAGGAAGAAGTACATGGGCGTGTGGAGGTGGGAGTCTGAGCTGACGGCCAGGAGGATGAGCAGATTTCCCAACACAGTGATCAGGTACATGCAGAGGAAGAGCCCAAATAGAAGGGGCTGCAGTCCAGGTGTCTCTGAAAATCCTAGGAGAAGAAATTCTGAATCTTGTGTAACATTGCCTGGTTCCATGTGGCTCAGGCGACTACCAAAAAATAGAAGCAAGTGAATAACTAATTTTCACATTGACAAGCATTAGTAACTGAAGAAAATGCTACATTTATATTTTAGAATCCAAAAAATAATTTCCATATTTGCTGTATAATCTGGTTGTTGTTAAGACATGTCCTTTGCCATTGCTTGTTAGATTTCCTTTTGTACCATCAACCCATTCTTCAAACACAATGTATATTGCTGTATAATTAAGGATGTAGTTTGTGCATTTGAGGAATATACTCGTATACTGACTTTAGACCATGTTCCAGGAAATGTTCAGAGTCCAGGCTGATGAAAAACAAGAGTCTATACAAACCAATCATGGACAAAGAATATGATCAAATAAATACAATAATACAACATAACCAATGGAGCACAAGTTATATAGAAAGGTGAATCACATTAAATGCAGAAAATTGATAGAGGTTTTTCTTTTTGTCAAGACTTCCAACAGGCAACACGTTAACAGGCACCTCAAAGAAGACTAAACTGGAGGCCAAGAGGAAGCAAGTGTTTTCCAGGCAGCAGGAACAGACAGTGGAAAGGCCCTAAGGAAGATGGTAGTTTTGTAAAATGAAGGCTCACACTGAGCCAGTGTGTCAGGGGCAGGAGAGATGGTGTTAGATGATATTAAGAAACACAGGGGCCTGCGTGGTGCTGCTGAAACTTCAAGTCAGAGAGAGTCCCTTTTGCACACTATGAAAATCTTGCACTTTATTAATTTGATTGGAAAAGCATCCTGTGAACTGAAAAGAATTTCCTCCTCAGTCCCTTCTCTTGATGGAGTTCTGGCCCCTGTGTGATAAGTCACCTTGGAATACACCAGTCCAGGTATCTTTGCTCTGAGCACTGCTCTTGGTTGACGAGGCAGGTGCACACACACACCAGGTCTCCTCATGGGTGTGGTTTTCATGTTTGTCTCACTCACTATTTAGGCTGTGACTAGATACAACTCAGCTGTCCAGATGAAGTATCTTTTCCAAAAAGAATTTAGGCATACTACCTCAATACTGCTATGGTAAGCGCACAAATAAGCTTGGGGTTCCATACTGGAATGTCCGTTTTATGCCCTGTATTTAAAGAAACATAAATGTAGAGGGAGAGAGAAGAATAAAATGGACATGAGGTAGAAAATATGTATTAATAATAAGGTCACGTGATCTCTGAGAGATGATGAGGAACAAATATATTTGGATTCTGGCAGCTTTCCAACCCAAAGTCCACACCCTTGAAGTCAAGCAAAAATCATGAAGGACAAAAGATGTATTTGTGTAAAACACAAAGGTAGTTATCTAAATATGGTGTGGAAACACCTTGGAGATTGACTACCTAGTGAGAAGTGATCAACAAAATAAACTATATTTTACAAAAGGGATTGTTTTTAATATAAAGCAGTAGAAGACTGGCTTTTCCTTTGCCTATTCTATAGTTATTTGACCAGTGGGTTTTTATAAGGTTAAAATACAGATGAGACAAACCCCTCCCTCACTTTTCTCATGTGCTCATTTGTTTTTCTGGGACTTTGGATTTGGACCTCATTTTGGCAAATCTGTAGGCACTGTCTAATTCTGGTTCTGCTCTTCTTCCAACATGCAAAGCCCTCTCCAGGATGTGACCAATAAAGCCTTCACATGCCATGACAATCCATCCTTCTACACTGAGTAACTTTCTTCATGTGACTTAAGTTCAACCACATTATCATGCAAACATTTATTTCACCATACTCTGCCTTCACCATCACAATGGGGTGGGGGAGAGTGGTGGTGGGGGGAAATGGAGACAACTGTACTGGAACAACCGTAAGAAATGGTGTCGACAGTTGTGTCTGTTGTCTAAATGGTAGGTAGAAAATAGACAAGAGGAGCATAAGAAGAGTATAGGAAATGTGGAAACCAAAGAACTTATATGTACGACCATGGAATTGAACTAAAGGGGACGAATGTAGGTGGGAGGAGGGGGATGAAGGGGAGAAAATGGGAAAACTGCAATAGCATAATTAATAAAATATATTAAAAATAATGTGGAGATAAAAATAAAAAATAAGGAGCAAAGATGATGGCGATATAGGTGGGAGCAGAGTCCACTTCCCCCTGCACAATGGTGAAACACGTAGCCAATCTACTGAGGAACAAAGTAAACAATCAACAGCACCCCAGTGTTTATGAAGATAGGAGACCAAAAAGTATAGTGGACACTGAAAAAACAGATGGTAAGGGGACTGCTGCAGGACAAAAAGGTCCCTGTGACCAGCGCGGGACCAGGGTGACTGCAGCCCCAGGCCTGTGCCTGCTGGACCTGCCGTAGGACTCCTAGGAAAGAGCTGAGCTAACGGCTCTGTCCCCTGCCAAACAAGGCTTGAGCAGCACCTAGAGAGACCTGGTTGCTTGATATCGCAGGGAGGGGAAAAAGGACAAAGTGGTAAACCCCGAAGTGGGCGCCAGCCACGAGGAGATGAGAGTTGGGGCGTGTGGGGCCCTGATGCAGACAGTCCCTAGTCTAGCTGGAGAGGTGGGCTGTGTGAGAGGATAGGCCCTTCCTGGTACCCAAGATTGAGCAGGAGGATTTTCTCAAAAAGAAAAAGACCCGAGGGGGCACTGTGGGGAACTCTCCTGCAGCAGCAGCTCCATTCTCCTCTCCACCTGGCTCCCCAGCGCTTCCGCAGGGCTGTGGGGGAAATTAAAAGTCAGGGGTGGGGTTCGGGGTGAGGAAGTGCACACCACATAGAGACCACAGGCACCAACCGGGGAGAGTGCAACTCAGAGAGATGTGAGGCCAAAGGCACCGGGGAGAGTGCGAATCAAGGAAGGCCCCCCCCCCACCCGCCGCACGCACAACCATAGCAAGGAGGAGGGTGAGTGCCTGAACCTGTGGGTCCGGGGTGTCTCTGGAGAGCTGGGTCTGAGGCTGCATGAGTGCTAGTCTGGACAGAGAAGAGCTGGGCTAGGCTGCCTGAGTTGGCTACAGCCAAAAAAGACCAGCAAAACCAGCTTGGCCTGCAGGCTAGTTTTTTTTTTTTTTTAAGTAGTTCTTTATTATTATTATTTTTATTATTTTTCTTTCTTTTAACACCTTCTTCCTCTCTTTCCTTCATTCCTGTTCTACTCCATCTTTCCCTCTCTTTATATCTCTTCTTCCTCCCATCTTATTATTATTTTTAATCCCCACAAGTGAGACAATAAAACCTGGTACTCTGAAAAGACCAAAGTTGGACCCAAAGAGGGGGCATCCCAACACCTGAGACAGTGAAACAAATTTCATTTTGCTACTTCAGAGAACTTCAAGATATTGTATATTTGTATTATTATTTTTTTCATTAACTTTACATCAATCATTTTATTAATATTTTTGTATCTCTCTTCCTTCTATTTACACTTCTTCACTTCGCTGGTTAATTTGCATTGTTTCACTGGTTTCCCCTTGTTCTCTCTTTCACAGTGTATTGTTAATTATCTTTCACTTCACTTGGGTTCCATTAGCACACTACTCTAAGACCTATACTCCCTATTCTAGTTATCCAAATCACACAGATTCTGTCATATGATTATTGCTCCATTACTATTGTAAATCATAGTTGTTCCATATATCTGTAAATACTACACAGAACCCCTCACAGATCTCAGCCCACTTCACTGTTTCCTGTACTTTATTACTGGTGTGGTTAACTCTATTCTCTCACACATTATACCTATTTTCTACCCTTTACTCTCACTTTACTTCATAATCTGCCCTCCCACAAGCTCACAGCTTTCTAGATCCAACTCACAATCCTTCACCACTGCAACAAGAGTCTTATCGTCTTTCCACCCTTTCTAAAAAGTGGCTAGGTGGGTGAATTATCAAGGTTAACACTATACATATCCAAAGGATCTCCTATCTCTTCTCTAAGGGCTGGTACTTTAAATATCATAGAATACACTCCTGCTCTCTTAAACCATTTCTCCTTCTCCCTACAACCTACCATAAAAAAGAGTAGGTAGAAGCTGTGAACACCAGGATATCTCCTGGAAGAGGAAACCCACCAACAAAGGTAACACCAACAGCTAAGAACAGGAGAAGGTAAAGGAGGGAGTAGAAGTCACACTAACTCAACCCAGGACATATCTGGAAATACAACTAAGTAGTGAAGAAATTACTAAGAACAAAAAACTGAACAAGAGCAAGAGAAAAGCTTCAAACCTTGTACATACAGAAGAACGACCTCCAACATAAACTGCCCATTCCTGCACATCAGAAAACAAGAGGTAGGGGACAGACTGACCATCAGATAACCAGCTGGTGGGAAAGACCCACCAAAGAAAGTCTCAGCAAGAACCCCAAACCAAAGACATACACAGAGCCAACATAAACCACAGCCCAAGATCATTAACATCAGGAGATCAAGGAAACTGTACCGCAGAATCTCACAGGTGTTCTACCACAGAAGTTCACACCATAACCCAGGGGGACAGAACAGAGCAACTTAAGAAGCAGAGGTTAACAAGAAGAGTCTCACAAATAATGGGAAGACAAAGAAACAATCCCCAAATGAAAGAAAAGGAGGAAGCTTCAAAAAGAATGCTAAATGAAATAGAGGCAAGTCAACTATCAGATATTGAGTTCAAAGCATTGGTTATAAGGAAGCTTAATGAGGTCACAGAGAATTACCAAAAACTACAGGGAAACTACAATGGATCTCACTGCAAACTATATCAACATGAAAAAGGAAATAGAAACTATCAACAGGGCCAAGAGGAAATGAAGAAAACAATTTCTGAACTGAAGAGCAGAGTAGAAGGAATAAAAAGCAGGCTCAATGAAGCAGAGAATCAGATCAGTGAACTGGAAGACAAGATAGAAAAAAACACCCAGAAAGAGCAAGAAAAAGAAAAGAGGCTCAGAAAGAATGAAGAGGGATTAAAGGAAATGCAAGACAACATGAAACATAATAATATCTGTATAATAGAGATACCAGAAGGAGAAGAAGAGGAATGGATAGAAAACCTGTTTGAAACAGTAATGATGGAAAATTTCCCTAATCTGAAGAAGGAAAAAGTCACAAATATCCAGGAATCACTGAGAGTCCTGATCAAGAAGAACACAATGAGGACCACTGCAAGACACATCATAATTAAAATGGCAAAATTCCAAGACAAAGAGAGAATCTTAAAGGCAGCAAGGAAGCAACAGGAAGTAACATACAAGGGAGCCCCAATAAGGTTAGCAACTGACTTCTCAATGGAAACGCTCCAAGCCAGAAGAGAATGGCAAAAAATATTCCAAGTAATGAGAACCAGAGGCCTGCAACCAAGGCTACTTTACCCAGCAAGGCTCTCAATCAAGATAGAAGGCCAAATAAGGAGTTTCCCAGGCAAAAGAAGTGTAAAAGAATACACCTTCACCAAACCAGCTCTGCAAGAGATGCGAAACGTACTGCTTTAAGAAAACGAAGGAAAAGAGTGAGAAAGAGAGGACCATAGGTACAAAATTCAGCAATGAATAACTACCTATCAAAAATAACCTTAAATGTAAATGGATTAAATGCTCCAATCAAAAGACATAGAATAGCTGAATGGATAAGAAAGCATGAACCACACATAGGCTGCCTACAAGAGACCCACCTCAGGACAGAAGACCTACCCAGACTGAAAGTGAAGGGCTGGAAACAAATTTTCCAAGCAAACAGACAGGAAAAAAAAAGCAGGCGTAGCAATACTCATATCTGACAAAATAGACTTCAAAAGAAGGACCATAAAGAGAGACCCGGGAGGTCACTTCACAATACTCAAAGGAAGAACCCACCAAGAAGACACAAACATTGTAAATATATATGCAACCAATATAGGAGGACCCAAATACATAAGGAAAATCTTGGAGGATTTCAAGAAAGATATTGACACAAACACAATTATACTAGGGGACATTAACACCACATTGTCTAAAATAGACAGATCTTCCAAACAAAATATCAACAAAGATATTGTGTCACTGAACAATACCCTAGATTAAATGGACTTAACTGATATATAGAGAGCATTTCTTTTTTAATTTCTTAATTAATTAATTTACTTATTGATTCTTTATTCAGTTACAATTGTCTGCATTTTCTATATTGACTTTTCATCCCAAAGAAGCAAAATATACATTCTTTTTAGTGTACATGGATAATTTTCAAAGATAGACCACATGATAGGACACAAAGCAAGCCTCAACGAGTTCAAGAAAATTGAAATCATATCAAGTATTTTCTCTGACTATAAGGGACAGAAACTACAAACAAATCACAAGGAGAAAATCCGAAAATGCTAAAAAACATGGAGATTGAATAGAATGCTATTAAACAATGAATGGTTGAAGAATGAGATTAGGGAAGAAATCAAAAAATTTCTGGAAACAAAGGAAAATGAATGCAAACAATCCAAATACTTTGGGAAACAGCAAAGGCAGTCCTGAGAGGGAAGTTCATAGCAATACAAGCCTACCTAAAAGGAATAGAAACATTTCAAATAAACAACCTAACCCTATGGCTACAAGAACTGGAGGAACAACAACAAAGACAGCCCAGAGCAAGCAGAAGAAAGGAAATAACCAAGATCAGAGCAGAGTTAAATGACATAGAGACTAAAAGCACAATTCTAAGGATCAATGAATCCAGGAGATGTTCTTTGAAAAGATAAACAAAATCGACAAGCCTTTAAGTAGGCTCATCAAGAAAAACAGAGAGAGGATCCAAATAAACACAATTAGAAATGAAAGAGGAGAGACTACAACTGATACCATTGAAATACAAAATATTGTAAGAAATTACTACGAAGAACTGTATGCCAAGAAATGTGAAAACCTAGATGAAATGGACAAATTTCTAGAGAAAAATAACCTTCCAAAACTCAATGAAGAAGAAGCAGAAAACCGGAAGAGACCAATAACATCTGATGAAATTGAAAGAATAATCAAAAACCTTCCGACACACAAAAGCCCTGGACCACACAGTTTCACAGGAGAATTCTACAGAGCATTTAAGCGAGAGCCAACCCCCATCCTCCAAAGAGTATTTCAAAACATTCAAGAAGATGGAAGACTCCCAAACTCGTTTTATGAAGCCAACATCATCCTAATCCCAAAACCAGATAAAGACATAACAAAGAAAGAAAACTTCAGGCCAATATCGCTAATGAACATAGACGCTAAAACCCTTAAGAAAAGATTTGCAAACCGCATCCAGCAATACATTAAAAAGATCATACACAATGGTCAAGTGGGATTCATCCCAGGGATGCAAGGATGGAACAAATTTGCAAATCAATAAAAATAACACATCCCATAAACAAAAGCAAAGACAAAAACCACATGATCATATCAATAGATGCAGAAAAAGCATTTGATAAGGTATAGCACCTATTTATGATAAAAACACTCAGCTAAGTGGGAATAGAGGGAACATTCCTCAACATCATAAAGGGAATATATGAGACACCCACAGCCAACATCATACTCAATGGACAAAAACTTAGAGCTTTCCCACTAAGATCAGGAACAAGACAAGGATGCCCTCTCTCACCACTCATATTCAACATAGTATTGGAAGTCCTAGCCACAGCAATGATACAAGAAAAAGCAATAAAAGGCATCCAAATTGGAAAGGAGGAAATGAAACTGTAACTGTTTGCAGATGACATGATAGTGTACATGGAAAATACTATAGACTCCACCAAAAAACTACTCGACCTAATAAATGAATGTGGCAAAACAGCTGGATACAAAGTCAATACTCAGAAATCAAAGGCATGCCTGCATCCCAACAGTGAAACAGCAGAAACAGATATCAGGAAACAAATCCCATTTGATATAGCAACAAGAAAAATAAAGTACCTAGGAATAAATCTAACCAAGGATGTAAAAGACCTGTTCTCAGAAAGCTACACAACATTGAAGAAAGAAATTAAGGGAGACACAAAGAAATGGAAACATGTACCATGCTCATGGATTGGAAGAATTAACATCATCAAAATGGCCATACTACCCAAAGCGATTTATAGATTCAATGTGATCCCTATTAAAGTACCCATGACATATTTCACAGATATAGAACAAACACTTCAGAAATTCATATGGAACCATAAATGACCCTGAGTAGTTGCAGCAATTTTGAGAAAGAAGAACAAAGCAGGAGGGACCACAATACCTGAATCAAACTGTATTACAAGGCCACTGTGATCAAAACAGCCTGGTACTGGCATAAAAAGAGGCACATTGACCAATGGAACAGAACAGAGAGCCCAGAAATAAACCCAAGGCTCTACACTCAATTAATATTTGACAAAGGAGGCAGGAGCATAAAATGGAGCAACAATAGCCTCTTCAACAAATGGTGTTGGGAGATCTGGACAGCTACGTGCAAAAAAATGAAACTCACTCACCAACTTAGGCCATACACAAAAATAAAGTCAAGATGGATAAAAGACTTAAATATAAGTCGTAACACCTTAAAAGTACTTGAGGAAAACATTGGCAGGAAGATCTCAGACATTCTACGCAGCAACATCCTCACAGACACATCCCCTAAAGCAAGTGACATAAAGGAAAGAATAAACACATAAGACCTCATGAAAATAAAAAGCTTCTGCAGGGCTAAAGAAAACAGCATTAAAATGAAAAGAGAACCAACAGTATGAGAAAACATATTTGCCAAGGATACCTCAGACAAGGGTCTGATCTCCAAAATATGTAAAGAACTGACATGACTCCACTCCAGGAAGACAAACAACCCAATTAAAAAATGGGCAAAGGACTTGAACAGACACTTCTCCAAGAAGACATACAGAGGGCCCAGAAACATATGAAAAGATGCTCAGCATCACTAGCCATCAGAGAGATGCAAATTAAAACCACAATGAGGTTCCATCTCACACCAGTCAGAGTGGCCAACATAAACAAATCAACAAACAAATGTTGGAGAGGATGCGGAGAAAAGGGAACCCTAGTGCACTGTTGGTGGGAATGCAGACTGGTGAGGCCACTGTGGAAAACAGTAAGGAATTTCTCCAGAAACCTAAAAATGGAACTGCCCTTTGACCCAGCAATTCCGCTGCTGGGATTATACCCTAAGAACCCTGAAACACCAATCCAAAAGAACCTATGCACCCCAATGTTCATAGCAGTACAATTTACAATTGCCAAGTACTGGAAGCAACCTAAGTGCCCATCAGAAAACGAGTGGATCCAAAAACCATGGTACATTTACAGAATGGAATTGTAAGCAGCAGAGAGAAAGAAGGAGCTGATACCCTTTGCAATGGCATGGATGGAACTGGAGAGCATTATACTAAGTGAAATAAGCCACATGGTGAGGGACAAATACCATATGATCTCACCTTTAACTGGAACATAATCAATAGAAGAAAAAAGCAAACAAAATATAACCAGAGACATTGAAGTTAAGAACAATCTAACAATAGCCAGAGGGGAGTGGGGATGAGATAGTGGGGAGAGGGGATTACAGGAGCTACTATAAAGGACACAAGGACAAAATCAAGGGGGAGGGTAGAAGTGTGGAGGGACTTGGGACTGGCTGGGGTGGGGTGGAGGGATGGGGAGAAAATGCAGACAATTGTAACTGAATAAAAATATAAATAAATAAATAGATAAATAAATAAATAAATAAATAAACAAAACCCTAACAGCCATCCTACTTTTTTGTTTGTTTTTTCTTTTTAAATTTTTTCAATTACAGTTTATATTCCACATTATTTTGCCTTAGTTTCAAGTATACAGCATAGTGGTTAGAAAATTGTGTAAGGTGAAGTTCATTTTAATTGGCTATTTAGTCGACCATGTGAAAATGTCATAATTTTAATAGTCAATATTACAATGTATAAAGAGATACTTAGTATTTTTAGTTCTTTGAAATAGGTATATATTTTAAAGTTACATCACATCTCATTCTGACTAGCCATAGTTCTGGTGCTCAGTTGTCGCCTGTGGTGAGTGGCCACCATACTGCAGCATTGGACAACACAGTTCTAAAGGCTTTGAGTACCTGAAAAAAATTAAACCAAGTTTGTATGTAAATAAGGCAAGAATAACTCAATAAATATTTCTAATACCAAAGGAAAAATCCATAAGGACATTATTGTTCACTTATTCTACTATCCTACTTCCCGCCAAGGTCTGTGCAATTTTATCACTCATTTTTATTCTTCTAAAAAACTTGGATAAAATGGCATGATGTTTTATTCTGATTTTTATTTCATAATTTATCATGAGCTTAATTATTTTTCATCAAATATTGTAAGAAATCATTTCAATAATTGCATAATATTCTGTATGGATTTTTGAGCATAATTTAAAAGAAAAATCTAAGACCATTAGCATTTGGTATAATTTTTCTATTGTAAACAATATCTGGAAGTCCAGCTATAAAAATCTTTGTGTTCATATCTGATTTGGCATACATGTTTGTAATGCCTTCTGTGATAACCTAATTGCTTTCCAGAAACATGGCACGAAGGATATCCAGAATGGCTCTTTTACCACTATGTCCACCCCTTTTGTAATTTAGAAAATAGTGTTGCCACTTTAAGATATGATATATTGGTTTTTAATTCTTTTTTAATAATATATTTTATTGATTATGCTATTAGTTGCCCCATTTTCCCCCCTCCATTCCCCTCCACCCTGCACACCCCCTCCCACCCACATTCCCCCCCTGTAGTTCATGTCCATGGGTCATACAGATAAGTTCTTTGGCTTCTACATTTCCTATACTATTCTTAACCTCCCCCTGTACCTTTCCCCCCTCTCGCCCCTCCCACTCCCCTGCTGATAACCCTCCATGTGATCTCCATTTCCATGGTTCTTTCCTGTTCTAGTTGTTTGCTTTTGTTTTTGTTTTAGGTGTCGTTGTTAATAACTGTGAGTTTGCTGTCATTTTTACTGTTCATATTTTTTATCTTCTTTTTCTTAGATAAATCCCTCCAACATTTCATATAATAAGGGCTTGGTGATGATGAACTCCTTGAACTTGACCTTATCTGGGAAGCACTTTATCTGCCCTTTCATTCTAAATGAAAGCTTTGCTGGGTAGAGCAATCTTGGATGTAGGTCCTTGCCTTTCATGACTTGGAATACTTCTTTCCTGCCCCTTCTTGCCTGCAAAGTTTAAGAAAGCAGCTGACAGTCCTATGGGAACTCCTTTGTAGGTAACTGTCCCCTTATCTCTTGATGCTTTTAAGATTCTCTCCTTCTGTTTCATCTTGGGTAATGTAATTATGATGTGCCTTGGTGTGTTCCTCCTCAGGTCCAGCTTCTTTGGTAGTCTCTGAGCTTCCTGGACTTCCTGGAAGTCTATTTCCTTTGCCAGATTGGGAAAGTTCTCCTTCATTATTTGTTGAAATAAGTTTTCAATTTGTTGCTCTTCCTCTTCTCCTTCTGGTACCCCTATGATGAGGATGTTGGAATGTTTAAAGATGTCCTAGAGGTTCCTAAGCCTCTTCTCATTTTTTTGAATTCTTGTTTCTTCATTCTTTTCTGGTTGGATGTTTCTTTCTTCCTTCTGGTCCACACCGTTGATTTGAGTTCCAGTTTCCTTCCCATCACTATTGGTTCCCTGTACATTTTCCTTTGTTTCTCTTAGCATAGACTTCATTTTTTCATCTGGTTTTCAAACAGATTCAACCAATTCTGTGAGCATCTTGATAACCAGTGTTTTGAACTGTGCATCTGATAGGCTGGCTATCTCTTCATCGCTTAGTTGTATTTTTTCTGGAGCTTTGAGCTGTTCTTTCATTTGGGTCATTTTTTTTGTCTTGGGGTGCCTGAGCCACGAAAGGTTAAATGCCTAAAGCAGGTTCTGCTGAAAGGACCGATGCGCCTGACTGTCTCCGAACGTGCAGGTAAAAATGCTGGAAGAACTTGTCCCTGTGTAAAAAGTCTAACCGCATCCACACAACTGTGGCTCCTCGGAAAAAAGCATGTTCTCGATGGAAGGGATCACTGCTCTTTTCTTTCCAAGTTTTCCACCTGCCGCATTCCTTCCCTC
This sequence comes from Desmodus rotundus, assembly GCF_022682495.2. Classification (NCBI taxonomy): domain Eukaryota; kingdom Metazoa; phylum Chordata; class Mammalia; order Chiroptera; family Phyllostomidae; genus Desmodus; species Desmodus rotundus. Next base: position 44,137,689 of record NC_071395.1, on the reverse strand, counting down.
CTTGGTTTTTAATTCTAATTTGTATTTCTTTAGTTACAGGTTGGGAAAATCTGTGTGTATGTGTTTTTTTGTGTGTACTCACAGTCCATTTGTACTTCTCTTATGCATTTTCTGTTTCTGACCTTGAACAAGTTCTTTGTATATTGAGAGAATCAATTACTTTTCATCAGTTATGTTACAAATATTTCCTAGTTAAAAAAATATATTAACATGATTTGGGGTATTTTCAATTATGTGTTTGTATATTCCAATAGGTTTATCCTTTTACTTTTATATTTACAAAGGAATTTTTCTCCCTGCTATTTTATTGTTTTTTTTTATATTTAATGTCTTAACCCATATAGTATTTACTTTTTGAGAAAGTATGTAAGCAAAATATAATAAGTGATAGCTGATTCTCCATGTACCTTTATATTTCTTAATTGCAGATGCTTTTAGATGCATAGAATTAGGTATTTTATTAACTTAACAATTATTACATGTTCTTATAAAGTTTGAGCTATGTTTTGCAAAAAAACAGTGAAAAAAATAAAAATAAATAAATTAATTAAAAACAAAAAATAAAAATAAACAAACAACTAAAAATAGAAATGAAAATTGAAAAATAAAAAAATAAAATCTGTTTATTTTTTATTTTTTAATTATTATTATTTAAATATATTTATTGATTATACTATTACAGTTGTCCCATTTCCCATCCCCCTCACTCCACTCCATCCTGCCCTCCTCCTCCCTCCCACATTCCCCCCCTATAGTTCATGTCCATGGGTCATACTTATAAGTTCTTTGGCTTCTACATTTCCTACACTATTCTTACCCTCCCACTGTCTATTTTCCACCTATCATTTATGCTACTTATTCTCTGTACCTTTCCCCCCTGTCCCCCTCCCATTCCCCTATTGACAACCCTCCATGTGATCTCCATCTCTATGGTTCTGTTCCTGTTCTAGTTGTTTGCCTAGTTTGCTCTTGTTTTTGTTTTAGGTGTGGTCGTTAATAAGTGTGAGTTTGCTGTCATTTTTACTGTTCATATTTTTGATCTTCTTTTTCTTAGGAAACTCCCTTTAACATTTCATATAATAAGGGCTTGGTGATGATGAACTCCTTTAACTTGACCTTATCTGAGAAGCACTTTATCTTCCCTTCCATTCTAAATGATAGCTTTGCTGGATACAGTAATCTTGGATGTAGGTCCTTGCCTTTCATGACTTGGATTACTTCTTGCCAGCCCCTTCTTGCCTGTAAGGTGTCTTTGGAGAAATCAGCTGACAGTCTTATGGGAAGTCCTTTGTAGGTAACTGTCGCCTTTTCTCTTGCTGCTTCTAAGATTCTCTCCTTCTGTTTCATCTTGGGTAATGTAATTATGACATGCCTTGGTGTGTTCCTCCTTGGGTCCAGCTTCTTTGGTAGTCTCTGAGCTTCCTGGACTTCCTGGAAGTCTATTTCCTTTGCCAGATTAAGGAAGTTCTCCTTCATTATTTGTTCAAATAAGTTTCCAATTTTTTGTTCTTCCTCTTCTCCTTCTGGTACCCCTATAATTCGGATGTTGGAACATTTCAAGATGTCCTGGAGGTTCCTAAGCCTCTCCTCATTTTTCCGAATTCTTGTTTCTTCATTCTTTTCTGGTTGGATGTTCCTTTCTTCCTTCTGGTCCACACCGTTGATTTGAGTTCCAGTTTCCTTCCCATCACTATTGGTTCCCTGTACATTTTCCTTTGTTTCTCTTAGCATAGGCTTCAATTTTTCATCTGGTTTTCAAACAGATTCAACCAATTCTGTGAGCATCTTGATAACCAGTGTTCTGAACTGTGCATCTGATATGTTGGCTATCTCTTCATCGCTTAGTTGTATTTTTTCTAGAGCTTTGAAGTGTTCTGTCATTTGGGCCGTTTTTGTTTTTGGTTTTTTTTTTTTTTGTCTTGGCGCGTCTGTTACTTTAAGGGGCGGAACCTTAGGTGTTCCCCGGGGCGGGTAACACTGGTCACTGCGCTGTGATGCTGTACATGGGGTAGGGGCTGAGAGGGAGCAATGGTGCCTGCTCCCCTCTCCACCGGACTCCAATCTTTCACTGTGTTACCCACAATCAAACTGGGCCCCTCTGGTGCTGGTTCCCGAGTGGGTGGGCTTGTGCACGCCCTAGGCCCCTGTGGGTCTCTCCAACGACCTCTCCTGTGAAGCTGTGAGTCTCTCCTGCTGCTGCCCCAACCCCCATGTGCATTTTCAATCAGAGGTTTGAGGCTTTATTTCCCTGTGCTGGAGCCCTGGGTTGCGTGGTCTGCTTTGCTCCCTGCGGTTGTCCGGTTTATCTGTGTGCGAATGTGGGGTGGCGGGGTGCTACCCGCCGCTCTGCCTGCCCCATTCTCTGCCACTCTGAGTCCGGCCTCTCTGTTTATCTGTGTGCAAATGTGGGGCCACAGGGTCTGCCAGTGTTCAGACTGTCTGCCCCGTTTGTCCCACACTCTGCCAGTCTCGGTCCCGCCATGGCCACGTGAAACCTCTCCACCCCAGCTGCCTGTCTCCGCTCCTCCTACTGGTCTGGATGGATTTTTATTTTTTATTTCCTTGGTGTCGGACTTCCTTGCCATTCGATTTTCTGTCAGTTCTGGTTGTGCAAGGAGGCGCAGTGTGTCTACCTACACCGCCATCTTGGTTCTCCCATAAAATCTGCTTATTTAACAACAAAACAAAACAATGCCATATCTGAGAAAGCAGGGCTTCATCTGCTTTGTTCAGCTCTACTTTCACAGATGTTGTGTATAACTGTGCACTTACCCAGGAACCCGTTGAAGTGAAAGTGAAGTAATGAAAGGACAGGAAGGGAGAATAAAACCTGGTTAAACAGAATGGTTTACCAACTGTGTTAAAGAAAATGAGGGGAGCATGAAAAAGTAATGAAAACAAGATATAAATACCAACATACATTCGTAATTAAATTGGCAAAGGCATAGAAGTTAATGTTTAATGTTCCTAGACATGGTGGCAAAGCAGAGGCTCATTTTTATTTGTTGGATGAATCAGGAATTAGGCCTCAGTACATAAGTACATTTAACATATGGTAAGGTTGTATTTCTTTGTATTGGGAAAGGTTGGATTGTTGAATAAAAGCTGGAAAAATAAACATCCACCTGCAAGAAAGTGAAGTTGATTCCCTACCTCTGTTGCATTACATAAAATCTGGGGGATTGCCTACTCACTGGAAGAGTAACCAGTCCTTTCATCTAACAGAATGAAAACTATATATTAATATTGATGGGTGGGCCAAACCATCCTAATCAAGTCAGAAGTTCAGGAGTAAAAAGACAGACATATTTAACAAATAAATTGCAAAACTTTTTTATGGACAAACATCCCCTAAGTCAACTGAGAAATAATAATTTGTATTTATTTTTCTTTTTACGTTCTTAATTTTTATTGAATTTATTGGAATGACATTGGTTAATAAAATTATATAGGGTTCAGGTGTACAACTCTGTAATAAATCACCTGTATGTTATATTGTGTGTTGAGCGCCCCAAGACAAATCTCCTTCTGTCAACATTTATTCCCCTTTTCCCTTCTTCTACATCCAACCAACATAATTTAAAAAAATTATCTAAAAGCCTGACAATGAAAAAAATAGTAACCATATAGTAATATTCAAATTATTCAAAAAACATCAAATATGAATCTTTGATCAAATTCAGAAAAAGTTCAGCAAACAACAAAAAGTTCTTTCACACCATTCAGCTTGGAGTAAAACTTAGAAATATGTCACATTGACTGGGATGCAGACTTTCAAACGGGGAGCAAAGGGGTGGTTTGTTTTTTCCTGGCAGAACTGTGGAGTGTTACAGCCTTGGGAAAACAGACTGCAGGCAGCTGCACGCATGACCAGCACCTGTGTCTCTAACCCAGGGCTCCTCAGTCTCTGCGGGACTGCCATTCTGGGCCAGGTCTTTGTCTGAGGTGTGGTCTCTCCTGGCCATGGCAGGAGGTTTAGAGCAACCTGGACTTTACTGACACCTCCCATGTGACAGCCAAAAATGTCTCCAAAGATTGCTCTGTGTCCCCTGGGGGAACAGTATATTGCCTCTGGTGGAGAACCAGAGATTTAATGTATCAATCTCAAAATGTTTTCATATATTGTTATACTAGCAATGTAACGAGAAAGTATACCTTAGATTTCAAGTGCGACTAGCACAGCCACACCTGAGAATATTATGTAGACATGGAAATAATGAATCAGCATCTTACACCCTCTTTGACTGGAGGGAAGACCATAGGTATTGTTGAGTAGGAAGGAAGAGTGGATACATAGAAAAAAACAAAACAAACCTAAACTATACAACACGCAAAGAGCATTTTTGATGGGCCCGGGTGCTGTTCATGCATCTGTAGAAAAGCACATGAGTGTGTATGTGAGCATAACATATGAAGACGAGATTTAAAAAAAGAAACTAAAACCTTATGGAATACAGATTAGCAGCAGAAATGTAATTAGGTTAAGTATACTGATTACAAAACTATTATATGAAAAATAATTAAGTGAGGATCAAGTGAATTCATATTAAGAGGGAAAATAATAACAATATCAACATGGGCCACTGATCCCAGAGTAAATTGCCATAGAGTTGGAAATAAAAGAATGTTATAAAAAGGTTTATAAAGTCAGGGAGAAAGCAGTATCTAAGTCATAATTTCTTCTTATATAGGGATATATGGATTCAAATTTGCTTATGGTAGTTATAGGTAATCTTCAGTTAAATCTTTATAAAGAGTGTCTTCCACTTTAACAGGAACCTAATCAACAAAACGAATAAGCAAGCAAAATATAATCAAAGACACTGGAATTGAGAATGGGCTGACAGTGATCAGAGGGGAGAGGGGAAGCGGTTAAAAGGAAAAGGGTGAAGGGTTTGCAGGAACAATTATAAAGGGACATGGACTATAACAAGGGGGTGTGAAATATGGGAGGGAGGTGGGGAGAGCTGAGATCGTGTGGAGTGCTGGGGAGAAAAGGTAGGAAACTCTACTTGAACAACAATTAAAAATTGGTTAAAAAAAAATAATACTGCCCTGAACAATCTGTTCATGTTTTTTGGTATACCCATGCACTCTTTTCCTTTGGATATGTCATTAACAAAAGAATTGCTTAGTTATACGGCATATTTATGTTCATATTGCACTAATTCCAGTATTTTTGAAATAATCACCAATTTCTAAAAGACCTGGTGTCATAAAAGTAAATGACTTAGTCTCTTAAATGCCTTTTAATTGGATACCTCCCTCCAACATACACTGATTTTGTGTGTTATGCCTTTCCTGAATTCACCAATGTACACTGAAACTACTGTGTGAAAATAAAAATAAATAAATAAACATAAGGAGAAAAAAAGTGCCTTCCAGAGGACGGTAGAAGCTGATGCCCATTTTGAAAGTGGAGGAGACCACAGGAGGCAAAGGAGCAATACAGAATGAAGGAGACATGGACAAGTGGCAGTATGTGTGTAGGTGACTTATTAGTGCTAAGTACACACAAGAACATTCACTTCCATTTTTTGTTTATACCAAGGAATCACAAGTGAAGAATATAAAAGTAACAGCTGTATTTTCTTTTCAGTAAGAAAAGTAAAAAATAAAAAAGCAATGGAGAGAATACAATGTGCCTGAGGGATAGATTTGAGCCCACACAGTTCATAAATACTCACAGTTCTCCACCTATATGTACATAAAAGGACTTAACGACAATGACAAAGTTGAGGGGGAGAACCCTCCAATTCCTTGTTTAGAACAATGCAATAAAAAGCAGGAATCAAAGCAAACTGACCGCACTCAAGAAATGTCTGAAATCTGTAGACAATTTCCAATAGAGGAAACAAATGAGTAAGTAACCCACAAATGTATTCAGGTCACAGGAATGAAGTAATGGGAAAATCAAGCTACTTAGCACACCTCTTTTTACTTATCAAATAAATTCTTTTTCATGCTAATGGAAAATGCAGAGTGAAAGAAGATACTGTGGAATGTACGTGTCATGACCACTGTTGCAAGGTAATATTTGCAAGAAGTGTACTGAATATGGATCTGTCTCATCAATAAGGAAACAAGATTGAATATGCCCCATGATAAAAATAAAGAACTGCCCTACTTTACTGGACAGCTCTCCCCAGCTAGTACTCTATTTTTCTACTCCCTTTAGTTGCAAAACTCATCGTACATGTTCTACTTACACTTGAAATACTTTATGCCTCCCATTGCCACCTCAGTTGGGCTCCCATCAGGGAGTAGTGAGGAAATGACACATGTGTTGCTGACTTCGATGTTCACTTCTCTTTTTAGCATCACAAACAAATTATGAACTAATTAATCAGGCAAACAAACAACCACAGGCTGATGGCTGTCAAGAGACCTCAGGTGAAAGTTCTTGGCTTTGGCTCTCTCTGACCCTTTCCTGGAGCCCCTACTGCACCCTTAGCCTCACCTGATAGAGAGCTTTGAGAAGATGGACTCACCTGATCCTGACCTCTGAGAGGGTGGACTCCTGGTAAAGAAAATCTACCCTCCTGGGTGGATTATAATGGAGGCTGAAGTTCTCTGCTCAGACAAGACATCAGGAAGGAGGCAAGCATTGGTCTCCTAGACAAACTTAGGGTTCCAAAAGCAACAACTAGGTTCCATTCAGCCCAAGGTCACACATGCTGAGAGACTGGAGATGAGGAGCTATTTTCAACTCCCTATGTCAGCTCATTATGTGCATTTCCATCTTGTTCTTCCAACCGCTAATTGCATGATTTCCCTGTGGGTCTGGACAGAGGGGAATATTTACCTGGAGATACTGTGTTCCCAAAAGACCAGCTTGGAAGTCCAGTGAATCCTGTTTTTACTAGTTCCTCCTCATAAAGCCTGTGGGTTCGAGAAGACTAACCTCCCAACCGTTTATCCAACTGTCATTTAAAACTTTTCCACATTTCAGACTGAGGATCCAGTCTGGATTAGAAAACTCAAATCCCTAAATATTGACTTGTGGTAGAGACACAGCCCCTGCTGTCTGCAGATAATTGCTATTTTCTTTTCAACAAGGGGGAGAACTAAGTTCCTTTGATTAAACCTTGAGTGTTACACATTGGGCTTCATGAAACATTGGCCAACTCAATTTGGAATTTCAACCTCATATCACAAGAACTGTCACATAGTCCCTCATATGAAACATTTGTTACAAGAAATACAGTTAGATTTTTTTGCACTATAATGTTAATCTTGGAACAGAAAAGTAGATAGATTCTTCCCCGTAGCCTCCTGAAGAAAGTTAGCCCTGCAAACATCTTGACTTTAGCCCTTGAGACCTCAGGAATTAGAAGAGCATAAATGTGTTTCTTTCTAAATCATTAGTGTGGTAATTTTACATTAGCCTTAATAACGGAAAATAGATATTTATCCAAAAGATTTGTTGAGGAAATTGAGATAAAGTGTCTTATTTCATTCATTTAGCCTCCCCTGGGTAAAGGCATTTTGCATTGTATTCCCTGTTAAGTGGAAGACACATATAAGCATTCTGTAGATATTCAGCCTTTCTGACTGGTAGAGAATTTCTTCTTGCCTAAGTGTCAGGGGGCTTCATATTTTATGCCTTTGAGAATTTAAAATAAGAAAAGGAATTCTTTTTAATTTACATGTACCATTTAATTTAAATCTTTTGTGTCTAAATTTCTCCACCTTTAAATTTTATATTAAAATTTTATTAAATTTCATTTTCATTCTTTTTTTTTGTCCTTTTCAATTTTCTCTTGTTGGCTTTCAAATATGAAATTTTATATGGGTCTGTGTTTATATATATATATGTGTGTGTGTTTATTTGAAATAAAAATATACAAGGATAAACTAATATGCATACATACAACTTTACCTTGAACAGTTGATTTGGAGTCAAGAAAACATCCACCTCTCATTATTTCTGGCAACATTCATCTGAAGTTATGTTTGCTATCCCACTTTAACTTCAGAAATAAGGAAATTGAGGCTCAGATTTAAGAATTACATTGAGAAAACAATAACGTTTATTGTGCACTTTCTTGACTCATACACAATTGGAAATGTGAGGTATGGGCTATAATTTTTATGACTTTCATTCACCATATTGTATATTTGTTTTTCGTTTTTTTTTTTAATTTTTATTGTTATTCAATTACAGTTGTATGCCTTTTCTCCCCATCCCTCCACCCCACCCCAGGTGAACCCACCTCCCTCCCCCACCTCCACCCTCCCCCTTGGTTTTGTCCATGTGTCCTTTATAGTAGTTCCTGTAATCCCCTCTTCCCACTGTCCCCGACCCCCCCCCCCGCCCTGGCTATTGTTAGATTGTTGTTAACTCACCATATTGTATATTTGAATGATGTTCCTGTTACATTATACAATTACACTTAAATAAATTACCTAGAAGGGAAAAGGCATAGCAGTGCATGCATTGGAGTAGGATCTAGAGCTCAGGTGGCTGATTGACACTGAGAAAGGGTAGTAGGTATCTCTCTACGTGGGAAAAAAGCAAAGTGCAATATAAAAATGAAAATAAGTAAGCAAACTAAAGTGGAAACAATTTCATAGATACAGAGAACAACCTGATGGTTACTAGAGAGGGAGGGTGTGGGATGGGGGAAAAACAGGAAGGGGATTAGGAAGTATAAACATCCAGTTATAACATAAGTCATGGGGATGTAAAGTACAGCATAGGCAATAGAGCTGATAATATTGTAATAACTATGTACGGTGACATGTGGTTAGTAGACTTGCTGTAGGTATATAGGTATATGAACATTGAATAACTATGTTATATACATAAAATTAATATAATATTTTATGCTAACTGTCATTAAAAATAAATTTAAAAGGTACAATTGGCAATAACTACATAGGTGAAGCTAAAGTAATCACCATGGTTCTCTGAATGTAGAAGAGAAAGGAAGAAGATAGAGTTGATATCAGAGCAAGGATTAAAAATGCTACATTGGTGGCTTTTAAAATGGGTAAAGGGGAGTGATGTCAGAGAAATGGCAGTGTGAGAGATCCCCTTGGTGTCTCCCCCAGAAATGTCAACAATTTGAACAGCTATAATTTGACAAAGGATTCACTGCTCAATGTACATGTATGTCTCAGAGACTGCACATTGAAACATTTAAAGGCGGGCCAGAGGAAGCAAACAGGAGAGGCAAGAAGATATGATGTGGGGCAGGGTGGGGATCTGCCCACTTCCCCCCACCCCATCCACCATGGATGAGAATAAATCTACCAAGACATGATCTGCTTGGGGAGGAAAGGTGGTGGATATCTCAAAGTAGAAGGGCCAGGAACCTGTTCCTCAATGGGCTTTTATTGGGTGTAATTTGCATAGGAATACAGGGTGTGCGTGTAAATCTCAATCATTGTCAGGCAGTAATAATCAAACACTGGATAACATTCATAAAACTATAAGGGCCTATTTAGATTCCAGGTCAGATAGCCTAAGGGCCATAAAACTTTGGGTAAACAAACTCCTTCTATACTTGGATCCTTATTATTTAAATTCAGGGTATTAGCAAAGCAGATTTCACAGGATTTTATGCATCCTTTCTTAGGCCTGATAGCCCCAGGGAACCTGCCCTTTCCAGCACAGGGCCCCACCCACCTCCAGCATTGTTTCAGGCTTCAATCAGGCAGTTGAAGTAAGGCAGCCAAGAGATTAGGAGACTTCCTGCAGACAGAATGAGGACTAAGGCTATGTCAAAGCTGAGGGGCAAGGGTCCATCACCCCGTCTTTCCATAGCCCCCCAAGTCATTCCCTGAGGCCCTCTTTGTGACTCGGCCTGTCTTAGGTTGTCCCTCCTTTAAGGAATCTTATGTGCCATTGTCTAACCAGTCATCCGTCCAGGGCGAAGCAGTGTGAAGTGAAAGGAGGAGAGGCAGGGCCATGCCCGGGAGAGAAGCTTTCTCTCCTCAGTAGATTAGGGTCCCACGTTTTCTCACTCAGCCTTAGCCATGGGGGGTTACAGGTTGTGAAATGAGGGAGGGCGGTTCCCAAAAATGATGGACACGGAAGAGGGCACAGCCCAGCAGCTCAGCTGCAGCTATTGGGCAGTTGGCATTCCAGACAAATAAAAAGAGCCATTGAGTCCTGCTTTCTTATGGACTCCCAAAACTCACCTTCTGGCACCCTTGGTGTCAGGTTGTGCAGTACTTTATCTGCAAAACCAATAATGCTTGCTATAGAATCGCTATTTCCCCTGAGTAAGATTGCCCTCTGTCATTGTCCCAACTTGGGGTGCTGAGAGGACCCCATGGAGGTCCAAGTTCACCTATAACAAGAGGGCAAAACAAAAAAGTCCGTCCCATTGCTCCAGAAAACCCCATCCCGAGAATTGCTGCTACAATGACAGCAGCTACTGGGGTCAATTCTGAGATTTCACACAGCTCAAAAACTGTAGACTCAGTGCCACGTCCTAGAAAATAATGTCAGGACCTCTTCCTAGGAATCCGCTAGAGAAGTGCCACACATACAGAGCTGCCTAGACACAGAAGGAACCCATCAAATAGCATGAGTAACCACGGTAATGAGGCAGCTGAAAGAAAGAAAATAAAAGTCTCCAGAAAGTAAACTTGAACACATGGAAATATGTGCTAAAAATGACAGAGAATGTAGATTGCAATACTGAAAATACTCAACAAGGTGCAAGAAAATATCAACACACAATTGTCTTTCCCATTGTAACCATTTTTAAATGTGAGTTTAGTGGCATTAAGTGCATTCACAATGGCCAACCATCACCACCTTATATTTTCATCACCCCAAACAGATATCCTGTATCTATGAAGCAATTATCCCTCATTTTCTCTTACCTCATCCTCTGGTAACCTCTTTTCCTCTATGAATTTGCCTATTGCCTTCAAAGTATATGCACTTCATCATTTTGATGTATGACTTTCATATAATATGTTCATCACATGAAGATAAAAAGTTGATCTAGGATGACCTTTCCACAGGGTGAGACTGATGCTTGACATCACTTGCCATAAGCCCTGCACTGACTCTCCACTAATTTTAGAATTAATCAACAATCATGTAGCCAGAATATATGACTCTCTGTTATCTGGAGGCTGCCCACAGAGCTAGACTCATGGTTCAGTTTTTATACTCTGACCCTCATTACGCATCATGTACTACCAGCTATTTTTCTTCTCCCAACTACACTTTAACACTTCATTATAATGTCACTTATTTTTCTGTAGCATTTTCTGGTATGAGCTCATTTCTTTCTGCACCTGAATATACCTCCACGTGTCTTTCAAGTTTCAATGATATTGTAGGCTGGTCTGTGAAGCCATGGTAAACCTGCAGGAGTAGGTGACTATTGGGGACCCAGTCAACAAGAGTACAGTAAAACCTGACAGTATTGCATTTATTTAATTACATGACTTTGCCAAAGTTTAGACTCTGAGCTTAAAAGAAGGAGCAAATCTTACTATTTTCTTCCTCCACAGAATATATTTTAGTTCTTACCATACAGTAATTGCTTAATAAATATTTGCAGAGGCTGCAAAATCAGACAGTTGAGTGAGGGAAACAGATACGTCCTCCATGGTGGGAAAGGAGGAGCAGTAAAACAAAGGGAGGGATGTCCCAGGACAGAGGCTTACACCAGAAAAGACACATGTGAGAAAGAAGACACTCTGGTAATCCAGAATCTCCCTGCAGACTGGGGAATACGGCATTTCTTGTGGTTCCTGTTCTATAGCCCCAAGAAAGGGCAGGGAGGTGGAAGCACTCATGTGACCTCTGGAAGACAGTACTGTGTTTCTCATAATCTGCGATTGGTAAAGTACACCTGAGAGCACTGAGTGGAAGCATTTAAGGGTTTCTGTGGCTTGAGGAGCTCAATTCCCATGTGCCTCACTGAAGACATTTTCTTTTGTCTTTCTGTTTGCTGAGAGATTTAATTGCCTGGAGCTAGGAGAGAAAAACAGAATGCAAACTTGTGCCAGATTTAGTCCTGGGAGACCTCTTGGGTTTCTTACCTCTTTCTCCTCTTTCTTCCCAGAAGGAGGTCACTGCTCTTTAGATATGAATTTTAAATAACTACCTATCAATAATTACTTTAAATGCTCTCATCAAAAGACATAGGGTGGCTGAGTAAATGAGAAGACATGACACAAGTGTGCATCCATAGATGATTTGGTAAAGAAGATGTGCTTGCTACATATATACTATGGAATATTACTCGGTGATAGAAAGGAATGAAATTGTATGATATATGGCAACCTGATTGGATGTAGAGAGCATTGTGCTAAAGGAAAAAAGTGAGACATAGAAATTCAAAAACTGTGTATTACCTCTGTCTACACTCAAGAGCTTGTAGACACAGAGAAGTGATCGGTAGTTGCTGTAGGTGGGATATGGGGACATAGGTGAAATGGATGGAGTGGGTCAAAGGATACAAACATCCAATTACAAAATCAGTAAGTTCTGGGGCTGTAATCCACAGTGACTACATCTGATAACACTTGCTGTGTATTTAAAATTTCTTGGTCGAGTAAATATTAAAGGATCAGCATAAGAAAACATTTTTGTTACATTGCGTAGTGATGGATGATAACTTGACTTATTTGGTGAAATAAGTCAACTTATGTTGTCCAGATGAAACTACTATAATGTTAAAAGTCAATTATATGTTAAAAAACCTCACACACACATTTATTATCATTCAGTTCTTAAGGTCAAAAGTCCAAAAGATGCCTCATTTAATTAAACGTCAAGTTTTCTGGAGAACTGTGTTTTCTTTAGGGGGCTGTAAAGGATAATCTGTTTGCTTGCCTTTTCCTGATTCTGCAGGATGATAACACTCCTTACCTCTCTGCCCCATCCTCATCTCCAAAGTTGGCAATGGGGGATCAAGTCTTTCATGCACCACATCGCTTCTGGCCTTCCTCTCTCATAGTTAAGGAAATATAATTATTTTGGGTCCATTCAGATAATCCAGGATACTCTCCTGCTTGAAGCTTAGCTGATTAGAAACCTTAATTTCATCTATAATATAATTCACGTAGCCTATATTCACAAATGTTGGGTTTCAGGAGGTGGACATCTTGGGGAGGCCATTGTTATGCCTACCACATTTTTGACAGGATTTTGCCCAAAGACATGTCAATGGAAGTGTGTTAGGTGGAACTTTTGGAAATCCTTTAAAAAATCTAAACAAGATTTTTAATTAAAAATATGAATATACAAACTGACATAATATTAAGCAATGCAAGCATAACATTGTTCAAACTGTGTCAGGCATGAAAATACACATTGCAACATTCTGTTTATATGAAGTTCAAAGGAGCAAGAAGTAATCTATGCTGTCAGAAATCTGGAGAGTGGGGAGAAGAGGTGACTGGAATTAGGCACAAAGGAAGCTACTGTGTGGCTGGACATGTTCTATTTTTTGCGCTGAATTATGATTACAAGGATTATATTAGGCTTGTGGAAAGTTCATTGAACATGTGATATGATAATTTTCCATGAGTATGTTGCACTTCAAAGACATAAAATAGTCCCTTCTAATAATCTACAATACTCCTCTCTTAATTCCATCCAAAATTCCTGTGTGGCTAACAACTGTGTTTTGGAAGTACAGCACCTATTCTGTGACCACAAGGACAAAACACCCACACAAGGAATCATGGTGAATACAAAATAAGACTCTTTCTTTAACAATTTCATGAGTCTGTAGAGTAGCCCTGAACTCTCTCCCTAACTCTACACCTGTGATTTGTAAATAAATAAAGCTTTAATTAATTGAAGTGTTTATTGTGGCAGAAGATCCCTTTAAGTTTAGTGCCATCCCAAACTCAACACACCGTTGTAATAAGTGTATCTGTGTTTTTGTAATTTCTGCACAGAAATGGCTCAGTGGGTTGGAGCATCGTCCCGACACCAAAAGGTTCTGGTTCAATTCCCAGTAGAGCACAAACTAGGTTAAGGGTCTGATCCTGGTTGGGGCACATAGGGAAGCAACCAATCAATATTTCTCTGTCACATTGATGTTTGTCTCCCTCCCCTCCTTCCTCTCTCTGGAAAATCAATAAACATACCCTAGGGTGAGGACTTTTTGTTTAAAAAAAGCCTTGATAAGTAATAAGAATCCTAAAGATAATTATTAAAATACACCCCAAAAATGCCATAGGGAGACCAAATGAAAAATTTACAGAATTTTCTCTGCATAAGTAATTACTTAGTGGTCACAGAACCTGCCCTCCACCAGAAAGGAACCTGGCATGGATGGGCACTTGTGACATCACTTACGGCCCTGCCTCCTGGGTACCTTGTGGTCTCCAGAGATTCTCACCTCCTGTCAACCTTCACATTCAGGGTATTCACAGTGGCACTTATGCAGCAACGACCCTTCATCTTTCAAATTCCATTCTCTGTTTTATCTGCATTTTAAATGCCAGCTCTTTCCATCAGTCACCCCACCCCCAGCAAATACGAGTACCAGATTGGGAATCATTATGAATATGTGAAGACCAGGACAATGAAAAGAAAATTACTGTCTACATGAGGAAGCCCAAAGAGATGGTACAAGGAAAGGAAGAGCTCCCTAGCTCTGTTAATCCAAGAGTTCAGTCCCTGGACTCGAGAAATCTGGACAGAAAGTTTTCTTATTTTTCAGCTTAGAAATGGCAAGCTGGAGGCCAGGGGCAGGCGTAGTGGTGTTCACATGGGGAGCTGTTTGACCCTCTACAGAAGAATTCCACATCTGATCATTAAACATATTTTTACTCTAACTTTTTTCTCTAAGATCATTCAGCTTGAGGTGGGGGATGCAGAAATAAAACATGACTGAATTGAAATTTACCCAAGTGCTAGGTAGACTGTTCGCAGAGTTGGCCCCAATTCTTTGCCTGTTTGCAGTCTGGCAATGTGAGTGTGAAGCTCCTTCTGTACAAAGGTAGAGTTTATTTCTCCACCTTTGAAACTGAGATGGATTATGAATTTTTATTTGTTTTGGCCAATAAACATGGTGGAAGTGTCAGTGTGCTTAACCATGCCTTGTCATTTCAGCTGCTCACACTCAGATGCTGGCTCAGCTGTGTGAACATAGCAGTTCGGCCTTCCAGAGGAGGGGACATTCACATATAGGTCACTTAATCCAGCCAAGGCCCCCCTAGATCAGCCCCAATACCTGAGCCCCTAATACATTGCAAAGCCCAGCCAAGGTAACCAAACACACACCAGCGTCACCCATACCTGACTACAGACTCATGAGGAGATAAGCAGGATCAGAACCACTCCCCACTCTACAAACCCATTAGAAAATAAAGGAATTATATTAAAGTGTTTCCTTTTGGGATGGCTTGTTATATGGAAATAACAAACTGATATTATACTCAAAGCAAACAGAACTGAGGGCAATTATAACAATCTGCTACTTGCTTTTAGCTTTAGTACTGATGTTGGAGGACAACATCCACAATCCTGCTTTTACTGAGATGTATTTCAGATAACTGCATAAACGTGAGTCCACTGACATTCCCTTCCAGGCAGTCAGGACAGGGTGGAATGACCTACACGTTTGTGCAGGAAAATTGGTGACCCCTTTTCACATGACTGGGCAGGATTTTAACTCCTGTATGATTCATCCTTTGATCGTAAAGACTGAAGACGTCCTGAGCAAAAATAAGATATATATTCTATGATATTCATACTGGTCGCTCACTGTCCCTTTGGTGGAATTGTAAACATTAAAAAGAGGAGACATTTCATTTAGAGCACTAGGAGTCCCATTTGTAGGGAACACATTTAAAGTTTTCAAGCAGAAACAGGAAAATAATTCAGGAAAAATCACAAAACACTCCATGTCATTGTTCACCCCTCTCACATGGACATCATATTGCACACTTCAATGAGTAGATGTGTACCATGAAAAATATTTCGTGTAACAATAACATGTCTGGCTCTTTTTGTTTCATTATATGTAAGGTCATCTGTTACATGTTAGATCAAACTATTTACTAATATTATATTTCATAGTAGACCCTTCTTGGACATGTGGATTTGATAGACAGTTTTTTCCAGGGGCTGTGGTAGGCTATGTGGACACACAGCTTAAAAGAATGAAGTGCATAAAACCAGGAGACCAGTTATAAAAACTACCAATATGTTCAAATCTATATTATCAAATAGTGTGGTAAAGATAGTGCTATAGAAATTAGTGATGACCATGGAAGTGAAATCTGTCCTCTGAGATGGTCCTTTACATCAAAATTATGTAAATGACCTCGGTATCCAAGTGTAGTTTAGTACATACAAGTAGTATAATTCATGAGAACTTTTTTAGTAAAAGGACAAAAATATTACTTGGAATGATATATGTCACAAGAGAATAAATTATTCTAACGTAGTTCGTGTTAACCCATGGGATACATGAGAATGTCTATTACATATGGTCCAAATATTGTATTGACTTGTGTCAGAACTTCTTGCTCTGAAGATTTGAACATTCATGGGCACTTCTTCAGCCACGTACAGTTGGCCCTTGAGAAGCCTACCTGCCAAGAAATCTTTCCAGGGCCCTCTTTATGTCCTTGTTCCTGAGACTGTAGATGAAGGGGTTCAGCATGGGTGTGACCACAGTGTACATCACTGAGGCTGTTGTACTTGACTGTGAGCTGTGGGTACCAGCGGAGCCGAGATAGACGCCTAGGCTTGTACCATAAAATAAGGAGACAACTGAAAGGTGGGAGGCACAAGTGGAAAATGCTTTATACTTCCCCTGAGCTGATGGAATTGCACATATGGATGACACTATCTTAGAGTAAGAATAAAGGACCCCAGTAAGGGGACCACCACCAAGCAGCACTGCCCCAAAGTACATCACCATGTCATTAGGAAAAGTGTCAGAACAGGCAAGTTGGACCACCTGTTTGAGTTCACAGAAAAAGTCGGGGATTTCCAAGTCTGAGCAGAAGGACAGACTCAATACCATTAAACAATGTAACAAGGAATACAGGGCAGTCAAGATCCAGGACACCAGAACCAGCAGTCCACAGAACTGGGTGTTCATGATGACTCTGTAGTGCTGGGGGTGACAGATCGCCACATATCTGTCATAGGCCATCACAGTAAGAATGAAGTCATCCAACCCTGCAAAGAGAATGAAAAAATACATCTGGGTGATGCAGCCTGCATAGGTGATGGCTTTGCTCTGTGTCTGGATGTTCAGCAGCATCTTTGGGATGGTGGCGGAAGTGAAACAGACGTCAGCCAAAGACAGGTTGGAGAGGAAGAAGTACATGGGTGTGTGGAGGTGGGTGTCTGAGCTAATGGCCAGGATGATGAGCAGGTTTCCCAACACAGTGATCAGGTACATGCAGAGGAAGAGCCCAAATAGAAGGCGCTCTAGTCCAGGTGTCTCTGAAAATCCCAGGAGAAGAAATTCTGAAACTTGTGTAACATTGCCTGGTTCCATGTGGCGCAGGTGACTACCACAAAATAGAAGCAACTAAATAACTAATTTTCACATTAGCAAGCATTAGTAACTGAAGAAAATGCTCGTTTATATTTTAGAATCCAAAACATAATTTCCACATTTGGTGTATAATCTGGTTCTTCTAAGGCATGTCCTTTGCCATTGCTCATTAGGATTTCCTTTTGTACCATCAACCTATTCTTCAAGCAAAATGTATATTGCTGTAATAAAGAATGTAGTTTGTGCATTTGAGGAATATACTCGTATATTGACTTTAGACCATGGTCCAGGCACTGTTCAGAGTACAGGCTGATGAAAAACAAGAGTCTCTAGAAACCAATCATGGACAAAGAATATGATCAAATAAACACAATAATACAACATAATCAATGGAGTACATGTTGTATAAAAGGTGAATCACATTAAATGGAGAAAGTTGATAGAGGTTGTTCTTTTTGTCAAGACTTCCAACAGGCAACACGCTAACAGGCACCTCAAAGAAGACTAAGCAGGAGGCCAAGAGGGAGCAAGTGTGTTCCAGGCAGCAGGAACAGACAGTGCAAAGCCCCCAAGGAAGATGGTCGTTTGAGAAAATCAAGGCTCACACTGAGCCAGTGTGTCAGGGGCAGGAGAGATGGTGTTAGATGATATTAGGGCACATGGGGGCCTGCATCCTGCTGCTGAAACTTCAAGTCAGAGAGAGTCCCTTTTGCACACTATGAAAATCTTGCACTTTATTAATCTGCTTGGAAAAGCATCCTGTAAACTGAAAAGAACTTCCTCCTCAGTCCCTTCTCTTGATGGAGTTCTGGCCCCTGTGATAAGTCACCTTGGAATACATGGGTCCAGGTACCCCTGCTCTGAGCAGTGCTCTCAGTTTACAAGGCAGGTGCACATACACACCAGGTCTCCTCATGGGTGTGGTCTCCAGGTTTGTCTTACTCACTATTTACGCTGTGACTACATACAACTCAGCTGTGCAGATCAAATATCTTTTCCAAAAAGAATTTAGGCATACTACTTCAATACTGCTATGGTAAGTGCACAAATAAGCTGTGGGTTCCATAATGGAATGTCCATTTTATGCCCTGTATTTAAAAAAACATAAATGTAGAGGGAGAGAATAGAATAAAATGGACATGAGGTAGAAATATATCTATTGATAATAAGTTCAGGTGATCTCTGAGAGATGATGAGGAAGAAATGCATTTGAATTCTGGCAGCTTTCAAACCCTAACTCCAACCCTTGATGTCAAGCAAAAATAATGATGGACTAAAGATGTATTTATCCAAATCACAAAGGTAGTTATTTACATATGGTGTGGAAACACCTTGCAGATTGACTACCTAGTGAAAAGTGACCAACAAAACAAACTATATTTTAGAGAAGGGATTCTTTTTTATATCAAGCAGTACAAGACTGGCTTTTCCTGTACCTATTCTATAGTTATTTGACCAATGGGTTTTTATAAGTTTAAATTGCAGATGACACAAGCCCTCCCTCACTTTTCTTATGTGTCCCCTTTCTTTTTCTTGGACTTAGGATTTGGACCTCATTTTTGACAAATCAGTACACACTAATTCTGGTTCTGGTCTCCATCCAACATGCAAAGGCCTCCCCAGGATGTGAACAATAAACCCTGCACATGCCATGACAATCCGTCCTTTTATACTGAGGAACTTTCTTCATGTGATTTAAGCCCAACCATGTTATCATGCAAACATTTATTTCACTATACTCTCCCTTCACCATCACAATGTGGTGGGGGAGAGTTGTGGTGGGGAAATGGAGACAACTGTACTGTAACACCAATGAAAAATAGTGGGTGCAGTTGTGTCTGTTGTATAAATGGTAGGTAGAAAATGGACAAAGGGAGCATAAGAATAATAGAGGAAATGTCGAAGGCAAGCAACTTTTATATGTATAACCCATGGAAATGAACAAAAGCAGCGGAATGTGGACGGGAGGGAGTGTGCTGGGTGAAGGGGTGCAAAGAGGAGAATGTGGGGAACCTGCAATAGCACAATCAATAAAATATATTTAAAAAATAGTGTGGAGATACAATAAAAAATAAATAAAAATCAAAACAGAAATTGATAATTGAAAAAATAAATAAGTAAAATCTGCTAAATTAAAAACAAAAGAAAACAATGCCCGATCTGAACAAGGAGGGTTTCACCTGCTTTGCTCACCTCTGTACTTTCGTGGATGTTGTGAATACCTGTGCACTTACCCAGGAATCCGTTGAAGTGAAAGTGAAGTAATGAAAGGAATGGCAGGGAGAATAAAACCTGATTGAATAAAGTGATTTAGCAACTGTGTTAAAGAAAATGAGGGGAGCATCAAAAAGTAAGGAAAACAAGATATAAATACCAACGTACATTTGTAATTAAATTGGCAAAGGCATAGACACAGAAGGTAATGTATGATGTTCCCAGACAGGGTGGCAAACAGAGGCTCAGTGTTATTTGTTGGATGAATCAGGAATTAGTCCTCAGTATATAAATACTTTTAACTCATGGTAACGTTGTATTTCTATATGTTTTGAGAGGTGGGATTGCTGAATAAAAGCTGGGAAAATAAACATCTACCTGCAAGAAAATGAAGTTGATTCCCTACCTCTGTTATGTTACATAAAATCTGGTGGATTCCCTACTCACTGAAAGAGTAACCAGTCCTTTTAGGTGAACAGAATGAAAACTACATATTAATATTGAAAGGTGGGCCAAACCACCCTAATCAAGTCAGAGAATCAGGAGTAAAAAGACAGACATATTTAACAAATAAAATGCAAAACATTTTTATGGCCAAACATCCCGTAAGTCAATTGAGAAATAATAATTTTTATTTATTTTTCTTTTTACGTTCTTAATTTTTATTGAATTTATTGGGGTGACATTGCGTAATAAAATTATATAGGTTTCAGCTGTACAACTACCTAATTCATCACCTATATTTTGTATTGTGTGTTCAGTACCCCAAGTCAAGACTCCTTCTGTCAACACTTATCCCCCTTTCACCCTCTTCTACATCCAACCAACATAATTTTTAAAAGGCATCTAAAAGCCTGACATGAAAAATTAGTAAACATATAGTAATATTCAAATCATTCAAAAACATCAAATATGAATCCTTCATGAAAATCAGAAAAAGTTCAGCAAACAACAAAAGAGTTCTTTCACACCTGTCAGCTTGGAGAAAAACTTAGAAAAATGTCACATTTAGTGGGATACAGACTTTCAAACAGGGAGCAAAGGGGTGCTCTGTTTTTTCCTGGCAGAACTGTGGAGTGTTACAGCATTGGGAAAACAGACTGCAGGCAGCTGCACACACTACCAGCACCTGTGTCTCTAACACAGGGCTCCTCAGTCTCTGCAGGACTGCCATTCTGGGCCAGGTCTTTGTCTGAGGTGTGGTCTCTCCTGGCCATGGCAGGAGGTTTAGAGCAACCTGGACTTTACTGACACCTCCCATGTGACAGCCAAAAATGTCTCCAAAAGATTGCTTTGTGTCCCATAGGCTAACAGTATTTCCTCTGGGGGAGAACCAGAGTTTTAACGGAACAATCTCAAAATATTTTCATATATTGTTATAATAGCAATGTAATGGGAAGGTATATCTTAGATTTCAAGTGTGACTAGCACAGCCATGCCACAGAATATTATGTAGACATGGAAATAATGAATCATGATCTTACACCCTCTTTGACTGGAGGGAAGACCGTAGGTATTGTTGAGTAGGTAGGAAGAGTGGACACAAAGGAAAAAAAAAACCCAAAACTATACAACACACAAAGGGCATTTCTGATGGGCCAGGATGCTGTTCATGCATCTGTACAAAAGCACATGAGTGTGTATGTGAGCATAACATAGGAAGACAAGATTTTAAAAAAGAAACGAAGACCTTATGGAATACAGATTAGCAGCAGGAATGTAATTAGGTTAAGTATACTGATTACAAACGATTGTTTGAAAAATAATCAGGTGAGAATCAAATTAATTCATATTAAGAGAGAACATAATAACAATATCAACATGGGCCACTGATCCCAGATTAAATTGCCATAGATTTGGTAATAAAAGAATGTTATAAAGAGGTTTATAAAGTCAGGGAGAAAGCAGTATCTAAGTCATAATTTCTTCTTATATAGAGATATATGGATTCAAATCTGCTTATGGTAGGTACAGGTAATCTTCAGTTAAATCTTTATAAAAAGTGCCTTCCACTTTAACAGGAACCTAATCAACAAAACAAACAAGCAAGCCAAACATAACCAAAGACACTGAAATTGAGAACAGGCTGGCAGAGGACAGAGCAGAGAAGGGAGGGGATTAAAGAGGAAAAGGGTGAAGAGTTTACAGGAACAATTACAAAGGACACATGGACAATAACAAGGGGGGGTTGAAACAGGGGAGGGAGATGGGTTTGGCTGAAGTGGGATAGAGGGGTGGGGAGAAAATGCAGACAACTGTAAGTGAATAACAGTAAAATATATTTTTAAAAGCCATGGAGAAAATACAGCAGGAATGAGTGATAGATTTCAGCCCACTCAGTTAATAAACACTCACAATTCTCCATATATATGTACACAAAAGGACTCAATGACAACAACAAAGTTGGTCGAAAAAAAATCTTCCCCAATTCTTTGTTTAGAATAAAGCAATAAAAAACAGGAATGAAAGCACGGTGACCAGACTCTGTAAATGTCTGGAATTTGCAATTTCCAATAGAGGAAACAAATGAATAACTAACCCACAAATGTATTCAGGTCACAGGTTGACATAATGGCAAAGTTAAGCTATTTAGCACACCTCTTTTTACTTATCAAAGAAATTCTCTCTAATTCTAATTGAAAATGCAGAGTGCAAGAAGATACTGTGGATGCACATATGATGACCACTGTTGCAAGGTAATGTTTGCAAGAAGTGTACTGAATATGGATCTGTCTCATCAATATGGAAACAGAATTGAATATGCCCCATGAGAAAAATAAAGAACTGCCCTTGCTTTACTGGACAGCTCTCCACAACTACTACTCTATTTTCCTACTCCCTTTAGGTTCAAAACTCATTGTACCTGTTCTACTCTCACTTGAAATACTTTATGCCTCCCACTACCACCTCAATTGGGCTTCCTCAGGGAGTAGTGAGCAATGACACATGTGTTGCTGACTTCAATGTCTACTTCTCTTTTTAGCATCCCAAACAAATCATGAACTAGTTAGTCAGGTAAACAACCAACCGTAGGCTGATGGCTGTCAAGAGACCTCAGGTGAATGTGCTTGGCATTGGATCTCTCTGACCATTTCCTGGAGCACCTACTGCACACATGGCCTCACCTGATCCAGAGCTCTGACAGGGCACACTCCCAGGAAGAAAGTCGAGCCTCTTGGATGGATGACAATGGAGGCAGAAGCTCTCTGCTGAGACAAGACAGCAGGAAGGAGGCAAGCATTGGTCTCCTAGACAAACTTTGGGTTCCAAAAGCAACAACCAGGGCCCATGCAGCCCAAGGTGACACACACTGAGAGGCTGGAGATGAGGAGCTATTTACAGCTCCCTATGTCTGCTCGTTAGGTGCATTTCCATGTTCTTCCAACCTCTAATTGCATGGTTTCCCTGTGGGTCTGGACAGAAGGAATTTTTTTTTCCTAGAGATTCTATGTTCCCAAAAGACCAGGTTGGAAGTCCAGTGAATCCTGTTTTTACTAGTTCCTCTGAAAAGGCCTGGGGCTTCGAGAATACTAACCTCCCAGCACTTTATCCAAACCCTGATTTAAAAATTTTCCAAATTTAAGACTGAGAATCCAGTCTGGATTAGAAAACTCAAATCCCCAATATTTGAATTGTAGTAGGGACACGGCCCTTCATATCCACAGAAAATTGCTATTTTCTTTTCAACAAGGAGGAGAACTAAGTTCCTTTGATTAAACCTTGAGGATTACACAGTGGGTTTCATGACACTTTGGTGAACAGAATTTGCAATTTTAACCTCAAACCACAAGAGGTGTCGTATAGTCCCTCACTATGAAATATTTGTTACGTATAAGAAATAGTTACATTTTTTTGCACTATAATCTCAGCTTGGAATACAGAAGTAAATAGATTCTTCCCTGTAGCCTCCAGAAGAAAGCGAATACCTCAAATGTCTTGGTTTACACCCATGTGACCTCAGGAATTGTAAGAGATTGAGTATGTTTGTTTATAAATCACTGGTGTGTTACTTTTACATTAGCCCTAATACTTGAAAACAGATATTTAGCAAAAGGGATTTGTTTAGGAGATTGAGTTTAAATGTCTCATTTCAGTCATTTAGCCTCCCCTGGGAAAAGGCATTTTGCATTCTATTCCCCCCTTAAGTGGAAGACACGTATAATCATTTGGTAGATATGCAATCTCTGTGGTTGGTAGAGAATTTCCTGCTGAAGTGTCAATGTACTTTAAATTATATGCTTTTGAAATATTAATATAAGAAAAAGATTCATTTAATTGTATAGGTAGATTTACTTTAAATCTTTGTGTCTATATTTCTCCATCTTTTAATTTTATAGTAAAATTTTATTATATTAAATTTTATATTCATTCTTTTCTTTTTTTATCCTTTTCAACTATCTCTTAAGTGTCCTTTCAAATATGAGACTATATATGGGTCTATGTTTGAGTACATATATGTGTGTTTATTTGAAATATGAAAGTACATAAATAAATTTATACACACACATGCAACTTTATCCTGAACAGTTTATTTGGAGTCAAGAAAACATCCAGATCTCATTTATTTCTTCCAACATTCATCTCAAGTTTTGTTTGCTATCCTACTTTACCTTCAGAAATAAGGAAATTGGGGCTCAGGTTTAACCACTACATTGAGAAGCCGTTAAACGTTCTTGGGGCTCTTCCTTGGCAACATGGTGAAGTATGACCTGATTACTTGCATCCCGCACTTTTTGGATTGGCATCTAGTCTTTCCATTGTTTGAGTTTCTTTCCATAAAGGAGTCATATAAAGAAAAGGAATTATTACAAGGAAAATTGGATCTTCTTAGTGATACCAACATGATAGACTTTGCTATGGATGTATACAAAAACCTTTATTCTGATGATACTCCTCATGCTTTGAGAGAAAAAAGAACCACAGTTGTTGCACAGCTGAAACAGCTTCAGGCAGAAACAGAACCAACTGTGAAGATGCTTGAAGATCCAGAAACTACAAGGCAAATGCAGTCAGGCAGGGATGGTTGGATGCTGTCTGACTGCCTGTCAGACAAGCATGGTTTTAGGCAAGAATATTTAGACACACTCTACAGGTCTGCAAAATTCCAGTATGAATGTAGAAATTATTCTGGAGCAGAAGAATAGTTCTACTTCTTTAGAGTATTGGTTCCAGCAATGGATAGAAATGCTTTGAGTTCACTCTGGGGGAAACTGGCCTCTGAAATCTTAATGCAGAATTGGGATGCAGCCACGGAAGACCTTACCTGGTTAAAAGAGACCATCGATAATAATTCTGTGAGTTCTCCACTCCAGTCTCTTCAGCAGCGAACACAGCTCATTCACTGGTTTGTTTGTTTACTTCAACCACCCCAAAGGGCATGATAATATTATTGATCTCTTCCTTTACCAACCACAGTATCTTAATGCAATTCAATGTGTCCACATGTTCTTTGCTATTTAACTACAGCAGTCATAACAAACAAAGATGTCCAAAAATGCCAGCAGGTGCTAAAAGATCTAGTTAAAGTTATTCATCAGTAGTCTTACACATAGAAAGACCCAATTACAGAGTTTGTTGAATGTTTATATGTTAACTTTGGGTTTGATGGAGCTCAGAAAAAGCTGAGGGTTTGTAAATGTGTGCTTGTGAATGACTTCTTGGTAGATTGTATTGAGGATTTTATAGAAAATGCTCATCTCTACATAGGTGAGACTTTTTGTTGCATCCACCAGTGTATGAGCATTAACATGACTCCAGAAGAAGCTGAAAAGTGGATTGTAAATTTGATTAGAAATGCAAGACTGGATGCCAACACTGGTTCTAAATTAGGTCACGTGATTATGGGTAATAATGAAATCTCACCCTATCAGCCAGTGATTCAAAAGACCAAAAACCTTTCATTTAGAAAGGAGATGTTGACCATGAATATTAAGAAACTTAATCAGAATAGTGGCTCACAGGCTCCTAACTGGGCAACTCAAGACTCTGGCTTCAACTTCAGGCCCAGGCGGAGGCATAGGTAGACACACTGTGCCTCCTTGCACAACCAAAAGAAGGACAACAACCATTTAAAAACAAAAACAACCAGAATTGACAGAAAATCGAACTGTATGGAAGTCTGACAACCAAATAAAGAAGAAACATTCATCCAGACTGGTAGGAGTGGTGGAGACAGACAGCCAGGTGGAGAGGACTCACGGCAAGGCGACCGCTGGCAGAACCAGCGAGGTGGTGGATTGTGGAGTGGGGTGGGCAAAGGTGCAGTTGGCCAGCAAGGCAGCAGCTGGTAGACCAGGTGATAGACCCGGCAACCCAGATTTCCAGTGAGGGGAAATAATGCCTGAAACCACTGATTGAAAACACCTGTGGGGTTGAGGTGGCAGCGGGAGAAACTCCCAACCTCACAGGAGAGTTCCTGGGAGAGACCCACAGGGTCCTAGAATGTACACAGGCCCACCCACTCAGGAAGGAGCACCAGAAAGGTCCAATTTGATTGTGAGTAATGGAGGGAGTGACTGAAAACCCGCAGGCAGTGGAGCAAGCACCATTGATCCCTATCGGACCCCTCCCCCATATACAGCATCCCAGTGCAGCAATATGGGTTGCCCCACACTAAGGATCCACCCTTTTACATAACTGATGCGGCAAAACAAACAAACAAAATGGCCCAAATGAAAGAACACTTCAAAGCTCCAGCAAAAATACAACTAAGCCACGAAGAGATAGCCAACATATCAGATGCGTAGTTCAAAACTCTGGTAATCAGAACGCTCACAGAATTGGTTGAATTTAGTCACAAATTAGATGAAAAAATGAAGGCTATGCTAAGAGAAACAAAGGAAAATGTACAGGGAAACAATAGTGATGGGAAGGAAACTGGAACTCAAATCAACAGTGTGGACCAGAAGGAAGAAAGAAACAACCAACCAGAAAAGGATGAAGGAACAAGAATTTTAAAAAATGAGGAGAGGCTTAGGAACCTCCAGGACATCTTGAAACGTTCCAACATCCAAAATATAGGATTGCCAGAAGGAGAAGAGGAAGAGCAAAAATTGAAACCTTATTTGAAAAAATAATGAAGGAGAACTTCCCTAATCTGGCAAAGGAAATAAAATTCCAGGAAATCCAGGAAGCTCAGAGAGTCCCAAAAAAGCCTGACCCAAGGAGAAACACACCAAGGCACATCATAATTACATTACCCAAGATGAAACAGAAGTAGACAATCTTAGAAGCAGCAAGAGAAAAGGACACAGTTACCTACAAAGGAATTCCCTTAAGACTGTCAGCTGATTTCTCAAAGAGACCCTACAGGGAAGAAAGGC
The DNA here is from genome assembly GCF_022682495.2 of Desmodus rotundus. Taxonomy (NCBI): domain Eukaryota; kingdom Metazoa; phylum Chordata; class Mammalia; order Chiroptera; family Phyllostomidae; genus Desmodus; species Desmodus rotundus. The sequence continues at coordinate 44,110,697 of NC_071395.1, read as the reverse complement.
CTGGAAAGAAGTATTCCAAGTCATGAAAGGCAAGGACCTACATCCAAGATTGCTCTATCTAGCAAAGCTTTCATTGAGAATGGAAGGGAAGATAAAGTGCTTCTCAGATATGGTCAAGTTAAAGGAATTCATCATAACCAAGCGCTTATCATATGAAATGTTAAAGGAATTTATCTAAAAAAAAGAAGACCAAAAATATGAACAGTAAAAATGAGAGCAAACTCACAGTTATTAACAACCACACCTAAAACAAAAAGAAAAGCAAACTAAGCAAACAACTAGAACAGGAAGAGAACCACGGAAATGGAGATCATATAGAGGGTTATCAACAGGGGAGTGTGAGGGGGAGAGACAGGGGAAAGGTACAGAGAATAAATAGCATAAATGATAGGTAGAAAATACACAGGGGGGAAGGTAAGAATAGTACAGGAAATGTAGAAGACAAAGAACTTATATGTATGACCCATGAACATGAACTTGGGGGGGAATGTGGGAGGGAGGGGGTGTGCTGGATGGAGTGGACTGAAGGTGGAAAAATGGGACAAATGTAATAGCATAATCAATAAAATACATTTTTTAAAAAAGACTCTGGTGTCTATTGAAGAACTAAACACAAGTCCCCCACCAAAAAAAAAAAATAAAATGTGTAAAGGTGAAATAAAATAATAAAATCATTATATAAATGGTGATGTACATTTTAAAAACAACATATTGAGTATAAATTTTGGAGAATTTGAATAAAATTGACTGTTTCATTAAAAAAAATTTATGGTGCACTTTCTTGACTTATACGCAACTGGAAACATGAGGTATGGACTCTAATTTTTATGACTTTTACTAATCACATTGTATATTTGAATCATGTTCCAGTGATGTTATACAATTATACTTCAATAAATTACCTAGAAGGGAAAAAGCATAGCAGTGCATGGTTTGGAGTAGGATCTAGAGCTCAGGTAGCTGATTCACACTGAGAAAGGGTAATAGGTATCTCTTGTACCTGGGAAAAAAGCAAAATGCAGTCTAAAATAGAAAATAAGTAAGCAAAATAAAGCAGAAACAATTTCATAGATACAGAGAACAACCTGATGGTTACTATAGAGGGAGGTATGGGATCGTAGAATAACAGGAAGGGGATTAGGAAGTATAAACTTCCAGTTATAACATAAGTCATGGGGATGTAAAGTACAGCGTAGGCAATAGATTCGATAATGTTGAAATAACTATGTATGGTGGCATGTGGTTACTAGACTTACTGTAGGTATATAAACAGTGAATAACTATGTTATATACATGAAGTTAATATAATGTATGCTAACTGTAATTAAAAATAAATTTAAAAGGTACAAATGGCAATAACTACACAGGTGAGGCTAATGTAATCACCATGGTTCTCTGAGGGTAGAAGAGGAAGAAAGAAGATAGAGTTGGTATCAGAGCAAGGATTAAAAATGCTACACTGGTGGCTTTAAAGATGGGTAAAGGGGAGTGATGTCAGGGAAATGGCAGTGTGAGAGATCCTCTTGGTGTCTCCCTGAATATGTCAACAATTTGAAGAGCTATAATTTGACAAAATATTCCCTGCTCAATGTACATGGATACCTGAGAGATCTGCACACTGAAACATTTAAAGGCGGGCCAGAGGGATCAAACAGGGGAGGCAAGAAGATATGATGTGGGGGGAGGTAGGGTTCCACCAGCATGGACCTCCCCCCCCCCCCCCCCCCCGGGTACACCACAGATGAGAATAAGTATACCAAGATATGGTCTGCTTGGGGAGGAAAGGTGGCTGTTCTTTCAAAGGAGAAGGGCCAGGAACCTGTTCCTCAATGGGCTTATTTGGAGTGTAATTTGCATAGGAATACAGGGTGTATATGTAAAGCTCAATCATGTCAGGCAGCAATGATCAAACACTGGATAACATTCAAAGAACTATGAGGGCTTACTTAGATTCCGGGTCAGATAGCCTAAATGTCATAAAACTTTGGAGAAAAACTCATTCTATATTTGGACCCTTATTATTTAAATTGAGAGTATTAGCAAAGCAGGTTTCACAGGATTTTATGCCTCCTTTCTTAGGCCTGATAGCCCCAGGGAACCTGCCCTTTCCAGCACAGGGCCCCACCCACCTCCAGCATTGTTTCAGGCTTAAGTCAGGCAGTGGAAGTAAGGCAGCCAAGAGATTAGGAGACTTCTTGCAGACAGAATGAAGACTCAGGCTATGTCAAAGCTGGGGGGTGAGGATCCATCACCCCCTCTTTCTATAGCTCCCCAAGTCATTCCTGAGGGCCTCTTCATGACCATGCCTGTCTTAGGTCATCCCTTCTTTGAGGAATCTTACTGGCCATTGTCTAACCAGTCATCTTCCCAGGGCCAAGCAGGATGAAGTGAAAGGGGGTGGAGGCGGTGCCCATGCCCGGGAGATAAGCTTTGTCTCCTCAGTAAGTTATGGTGCCAAGTTTTCTCACACAGCCTTACCCATGGGGGGGGGGTTACAGCTTTTGAAACTAGGCAGGGCAGTTCCCAAAAATGATGGACCCAGAAAAGGACACAGCACAAGGGCTCAGCTGTGGATTTCAGGCAGTTGGAATTCCAGACAAAGAAAAAGAACCATTGAATCCTGCTGTCCTGTGGACTCCCAAAACTCATTCTCCAGCACCCTTGGTGTCAGGTTGTGGAGTACTTTATCTGCAAAGCCAAAAACGGTTACTGTAGGATCACTATTTCCCCTGAGTAAGATTGCACTCTATCACTGACCTCAAGTTGGGGTGGTGAGGGGACCACCTGTAGGTCCAAGTTCACCTATAACAAGAGGGTACAACAAAAAAGTCAGTCCAGTTGCCCCTGAAAACCCCACCCCGAGCATTGCTGCTACAATGAGAGCAGCTACGGGGTCAATTCTGAGATTTCACAGAGCTCCAAAACTGTAGACTCAGTGCCACGTCCTAGAAAATAATGGCAAGACCTTTTCCTAGGGATCCGCTAGAGAAGTGCCACACATACAGAGCTGCCTAGACACAGAAGGAACCCATCAAATAGCTTGAATAACCATGGTAACGAGGCAGCTTAGAAAGAAAATGAAAGTCTCCAGAAAGTAAACTTGAACACATGGAAATATGTGCTAAAAATGACAGAGAATTTCAGATTGCAACACTGAAAATACTCAACAAGGTGCAAGAAAATATCAACACACAATTGTCTTTCCCATTGTAACCATTTTTAAATGTGAGTTTAGTGGCATTAAGTGCATTCACAATGTCCAACTATCACCACCTTACATTTTCATCATCCCAAACAGAAATCCTGTATCTATGAAGCAATTATCCCTCATTTTCTCTTACCTCATCCTGTTTTCCTTCATGAATTTGACTATTCCCATCATGGTATATCCACCTCATCATTTTGATCTCTGACTTTCATATAATATGTTCATCACATGAAGAGAAAAATTTCATCTAGGATGACATTTCCACAGGGTGAGAATGATTGTGGACGTCAGTTGCCATAAACCCTGCACGGACTCTCCACTAGTTTTAGAGTTAGTCAACGTTCATGTAGCCAGAATATAGGACTCTCTGTTTCTAGTGGCTACCCACGTAGCTAGGCTCATGGTCTGTTTTTATGGTTTTCTCCTCATTGTTCATCATGTGCTACTGGCTATTCTTCATCTCCTAACTACACTTTAACACTTCATTATAATGCCCAATTACTTTTCTGTAGCAGTTTCTGGTGTGTGTTTATTTCATTATCCATCTGGAATATACCTGCACTTGTCCTTCAAGATCCAATGCTATTTTATGCTGGTCTTGAAGCCTTGGTTGACATGCAGGAGGAGTTGACTATTAGGGGACCCAGTCAACAAGAGTACAGTAACACCTGACAGTATTGCATTTATTTAATTACATGACTTTGCCAAAGTTTAGACTCTGAGCTTAAAAGAAGGAGCAAATCTTACTATTTTCTCCCTCCACAGAATATATTTTAGTGCTTACCATACAATAATTGCTTAATGAATATTTGCAGAGGCTGCAAAACCAGACAGTTGAGTGAGGGAAACAGATAGGTCCTACCTGGTGGGAAATGAGGAGCAGTGAAACGAGGGGAGCGATGTCCCAGGACAGAGGCTAATGCCAGAAAAGACAGATGGGAGAAAGAAGACACTCTGGTAATCCAGAATCTCCCTGCAGACTCGGAAATACAACATTCGTTGTGGGGTTCCTTTTGTACAGCCCCAAGAAAGGTTAGGGAGGTGGAAGCACTCATGTGACCTCTGGAAGACACAACTGTGTTTTTCATAATTTGTGATTGGTAGGGTACACCTGGGAGCACTGAGTGTAAGCATTTAATGGTTTCTGTGGCTTGAGGAGCTCAATTCCCATGTGCCTCACTGAAGACATTTTCTTTTGTCTTTCTGTTCCCTCAGAGATTTAATTGTCTGGAGGTAGGAGAGAAAAACAGAATGCAAACTTGTGCCAGATTTAGGCCTGGAAGACCTCTTGAAGTTCTTATCTCTTTGTCCTCTTTCTTCCCAGAATGAGGTCACTGCTCTTTAGATATGAATTCTATAACTACGTACCTATCAATAATTACTTTAAATGCTCTCATCAAAAGACATAGAGTGGCTGAGTGAATAAGAACACATGATGCAAGTGTCCACCAATAGATGATTTGGTAAAGAAGATGTGCTACGTATATACAAGGGAAAATTATTCGGTGATAGAGAAGAGTGAAATTGTACTACTTGTTGCAACCTGGTAGGACATTTAGCACATTGTGCTAAAGGAAGTAACTGAGACATAGATATTCAAAAACTGTGTATTATCTCTGTCTAAACACTAGAGCTTATACACACAGAGAAGATATCGGTGGTTTCTGTAGGTGGGAGATGGGAACATAGTTGAGACAGATGGAGCCAGTCAAACAGTACAAACTTCCAGTTACAAAATCAATAAGTTCTGGGGTTGTAATCCACAGTGATAACATCTGATAACACTGTGCTGTGTATTTAAAATTTGTTGATCGAGTAAATATTGAAGGTTCTCGTCATAAGAAAAACATATTTGTTACATTGTGTGGTAATGGATGGTAATTTGACTTATTTGAGGAATCATTATGTTGTCCAGACGAAACTACTATAATGTTAAAAGTCAAGTATATGTTAAAACAAAACCCCACACACATTTATTATAATTCAGTTCTTAAGGTCAAAAGTCCAAAATATGCCTCATTTCAATAAACGTCAGGTTTTCCAGAGAACTGTGTTTTCTTTAGGGGGCTGTAAAGGATAATCTGAATGTTTGCCTTTCCCTGATTCTGCAGGATGACAACACTCCTTAGCTCTCTGCCCTGTCCCCATCTCCAAAGTTGGCAATGGGGGATCAAGTCTTTCATGCATCACATCACTTCTGGCCTTCCTCTCTCATAATCAAGGAAATATGATTACTTTGGGTCCACTCAGATAATTCAGGATACTCTCTCCTGCTTGACGCTTAGCTGATTAGAAACCTTAATTTCATCTATCATCTAATTCATGTAGCCTATGTTCACAAATGTTGGAGTTCAGGAAGTGGACATCTTTCGCAGGCCATTATTCTGCCTGCCACATTATGTGACAGCATTTTGGCCAAAGACACGTCATGGAAGTCTGTTAGGTGGAACTTTTGGCAATCCTATACTTTTTAATTTAAACAATATTTTTAATTAAAAATATGAATATACAAACTGACATAATATTAAGCAATGCAAGCATAACATTGTTCAAACTGTGTCAGGCATGAAAATACACATTGCAACATTCTGTTTATATGAAGTTCAAAGGAGCAAGAAGTAATCTATGCTGTCAGAAATATGGAGAGTGGGGAGAAGAGGTGACTGGAATTAGGCACCAGGAAGCTACTGTGTGGCTGGACATGTTCTATTTTTTGCTCTGAATTATGATTACAAGGATTATATTAGGCTTATGAAAGTTCATTGAACATGTGATATGATAATTTTCCATGAGTATGTTGCACTTCAAAGACATTAATAACCCCTTCTCATACTCTACAATACTCCCCTCTTAATTCCTCCCAGATTTCCTGTGTGGCTCACAGATTGAGTTTTGGAGGTAGAGCAGCTATTCTTTGACCAGAAGAACAAAACACGCGCACAAGGAATCATGGTCCATAAAAAAAGACCCTTTCTTTAACAATTTCATGAGTCTGTCAGAGTAGCCCTGAACTCCCTCCCTAACTCTACACCTGTGATTTGCAAATAAATAAAGGTTTAATTTATTGAAGTCTTTTTATTTATTTATTTATTTTTTACTTTTTATTGTTATTCAATTACAGTTGTGTGCCTTTATTGTGGCAGAACATCCCTTTAAGCTAAGTGCCATCCCAAACTCAACACACCGTTGTAATATCTGTATCTGTGTTTTTGTAATTGCTGCACAGAAATGGCTCAGTGAGTTGGAGCATTGTCCTGAACACCAAAAGATTCTGGTTCAATTCCCAGTAAAACACATACTAGGTTAAGAGCCTGATCCTGATTGGGGTACATAGGGAAGCCACCAATCAATGGTTCTCTGTCACATTGATGTTTGTCTCTCTTCCCTCCTTCCTCTCTCTGGAAAATTAATAAACATACCCTAGGGTGAGGACTTTTTAAAAAAAAAAAGCCTTGATAAATAAGAAGAATCCTGAAGATGATTATTAAAATACACGCCAAAAATGACATAGGAAGACCAAATGAAAAATTTACGGATTTTTTCTCTGCATAAGAAAATACTTAGTGGTCACAGAACCTGCCCTCCACCAGAAAGGAACCTGGCATGGATGGGCACTTGTGACATCACTTACTGCCCTGCCTCCTGGGTACCTTGTGGTCTCCAGAGATTCTCACCTCCTGTCAACCTTCACATTCAGGGTATTCACAGTGGAACTTATGCAGCAACGACCCCTCATCTTTCAAATTCCATTCTCTCTTGTATCTGCATTTTAAATTCCAGTTCTTTCCATCAGGCATCCCACCCCCAGCAAATACAAGTACCAGATTGGGGATCATTATGAATATGTGAGAGCAGGCAATAAAAAGGAAACCACTGCCTACACGAGGGAATGGGAAGAGACGGTACAAGGAAAGGAAGAGCTCCCTAGCTCTGTTAATCCAAGAGTTAAGTCCCTGGACTCGAGAAATCTGGACAGAAAGTTTTCTTATTTTTCAGCTTAGAAATGGCAAGCTGGAGGCCAGGGGCAGGTGTGGTGGTGTTCACATGGGGAGCTGTTTGACCCTCTACAGAAGAATTCCACATCTGCTCATTAAACATATTTTCACTCTCACTTTTTTCTCTAAGATCATTCAGCTTGAGGTGGGGGATGCAGAAATAAAACATGATTGAATTGAAATTTACACAAGAGCTAGACTGTTCACAGAGTTGGCCCCAATTCTTTGTCTGTTTACAGTCTTTGGCCTTGTGAATATGAAGCTCATCCCATACAAAGGCAGAGTCTATTTCTCCACCTTTGAAACTGGGATGGACTATGAATTTTTATTTGTTTTGGCCAATAAACATGGTGGAAGTGACAGTGTGCTTAAGCATGTCTTGTCATTTTGGCTGCTCACACTCAGATGCTGGCTCAGCTGTGTGAACATAGCAGGTGGGCCTTCCAGAGGAGGGGACATTCACACACAGCCCACTTATCCTACCCAAGGCCTCTCTAGATCAGTCCCAGAACCTGAGCCCCTAATATATTGCAAAGCCCAGGCAAGGTAACCAGACACACCCCAGCTGACCCATACCTGACTACAGACTCATGAGGAGATAAGCAGGATCAGAACCACTCCCCACTCTACAAACCCTTTAGAAAATAAAGGAATTATATTAAACTGTTCCTATTTGGGATGGCTGGTTATATGGCAATAACAAAATGTATTATAATCAAAGCAAACAGAACTTAAAGCAATTATAACAATCTGCTACTTGCTTTTAGATTTAGCACTGATGCTGGAGGACAGCATCCACAATCCTGCTTTTACTGAGATGTATTTCAGATAACTGCATAAACGTGAGTCCACTGAGGCTCCCTTCCAGGTAGTCAGGACAGGGTGGAATGACCTGCACTTTTGTGCAGGAAAATTGGTGACCCCTTTTCACATCACTGGGCAGGACTTTAACTCCTGCGTCATTCATTCTTTGATCATAAAGACTGAAGACATCCTGAGCATAAACGAGATATATGTTGTATGATGTTCATACTAGCAACTCACTGTACATTTGGTGGATTTGGAAACATTAAAAGGAGGAGACATTTCATTTAGAGCACTAGAAGGAGTCCCATTTGTAGGGAACACATTGAAAGTTTTCAAGCAGAAACAGGAAAATAATTCAGAAAAAAACACAAAACACTCCATGTCATTGTTCACCCCCCACACATGAACATCATATTCTAGACCTCAGGGAGTAGATGTGCACCATGAAAAATACTTTGTGTAACAATTACATGTCTGGCTATTTTTGTTTCATTATATGTAAGATCATCTGTTACATATTAGATGAAACTATTTACTAAAATGTATATTTCATACTAGACTATTCTGGATATATGGATTTGATAGTCAGTTTTTTCCAGGGGGTATGGTAGGCATGTGGACACACAGCAGAAAAACAGAATGAAGTACATAAAACCAGGAGACCAGCATGTTCAAGTCTACATTATTATGAAGTGAGGTAAGGTAGTGTTACAGAAAATAGTGATAACCATGCAAGTGAAAACTGTCATCTGAGATGCTGTTTTACAACAAAATTATGTAAATGACCTCAGTATACAAGTGTACTTCAGTACATACAAGTAGGATAATTCATGAGAACTATTTCAGCAAAATGACAGAAACATTACTTGTAATGATATATGTCACAAAAGAATAAATTATTCTAACGTAGTTCATGTTAACCCATGAGATACATGAGAATTTCTAGTTATGTATGGTCCAAAGATTGTATTGACTTGTGTCAGAACTTCTTGCTCTGAAGATTTGAACATTCATGGGCACTTCTCCAGCCTTCTACAATTGGCCCTTGAGAAGCCTACCTGGCAAGAAATCTCTCCAGAGCCCTCTTTATGTCCTTGTTCCTGAGACTGTAGATGAAGGGGTTCAGCATGGGTGTAACCACAGTGTACATCACTGAAGCTGTTGCAGTTGACTGGGAGCTGTGGGTACCAGTAGAGCCGAGATACACGCCTAGGCTTGTACCATAAAATAAGGAGACAACTGAGAGGTGAGAGGCACAAGTGGAAAATGCTTTATACTTCCCCTGAGCTGATGGGATTGCACATATGGATGACACTATCTTAGAGTAAGAATAAAGGATCCCAGCGAGGGGACCACCAGCCAGCAGCCCTGCTGAAAAGTACATCACCAGGTCATTAGGAAAAGTGTCAGAACAGGCGAGTTGGACCACCTGTTTGAGTTCACAGAAAAAGTGGGGGACTTCCAAGTCTGAGCAGAAGGACAGCCTCAACACCATTAAGCAATGTAACAAGGAATACAGGGCAGTCAAGATCCAGAACACCAGAACCAGCAGTCCACAGAGCTGGGAGTTCATGATGACCATATAGTGCAGGGGGTGACAGATGGCCACATATCTGTCATAAGCCATCACAGTAAGAATGAAGTCATCCAACCCTGCAAAGAGAATGAAAAAATACATCTGGGTGATGCAGCCTGCATAGGTGATGGCTTTGCTGTGTGTCTGGATGTTCACCAGCATCTTTGGGACAGTGGTGGAGGTGAAACAGATGTCTACCAGAGACAGGTTAGAGAGGAAGAAGTACATGGGCGTGTGGAGGTGGGAGTCTGAGCTGACGGCCAGGATGATGAGCAGGTTTCCCAACACAGTGATCAGGTACATGCAGAGGAAGAGCCCAAATAGAAGGGGCTGCAGTCCAGGTGTCTCTGAAAATCCCAGGAGAAGAAATTCTGAAACTTGTGTGATATTGCCTGGTTCCATGTGGCGCAGGTGACTACCACAAAATAGAAGCCAATGATAACTAATTTTCACATTAGCAGGCATTAGTAACTGAAGAAAATGCTACATTTATATTTTAGAATCCAAACAATAATTTCCATATTTGGTGTAGAATCTGTTTGTTTTTAAGGCATGTCCTGTGTCATTGCTCATTAGAATTTCTTTTTCTACCATCAACCCAATCTTTAAATACAATGTATATTGCTGTTTAATTTAGGATGCAGTTCAAGCATTTGAGGAATATACTCGTATACTGACTTTAGACAATGTTTCAGGCACTTTTCAGAGTACAGGCTGATGAAAAACAAGAGTCTGTAGAAACCATCATGGACAAAGAACAAGATCCAATAAAAATAATAATACAACATAACCAATGGAGCACATGTTGTAAAAAAGGTAAATCACATTAAATGGAGAAAGTTGATAATACTCATGCAGTATTTTCTTTTGGATTTGCAATTAACAGAGAAATTGCTTAGCCATATGACACATTTATGTTCATATTGTAGTAGTTCCAATATTTTTGAAATAATCACAAATTTCTAAAAGACCTGGTGTCATAAAAGAAAATGACTTAGTATCTTAGATGCCTTTTAATTGGATACCTCTCTTCAACATACATTGATATTGTGTGTTATGCCTTTGCTGAATTCACCAATGTACACTGAAACTACTGTGTGAAAATACAAATAAATAAATAGAAATAAGAAAATAAAAAGAGTGCCTTCCAGAACGGTAGAAGAAGATGCCCATTTTGAAAATGGAGCTGACCACAGAAGGCAAAGGAGCAATACAGAATGAAGGAAACGTGGACAAGTGGCAGTATGTGGGTAGGTGACTTATTAGTGCTAAGTACACAGAAGAACATTCACTTTCATTTTTTGTTTATAGCAAGGATTCACAAGTGAAGAATATAAAAGTAACAGCTGTATTTTTTTTCAGTAAGAAAAGTAAAATATAAGAAAGCAATGGAGAGAATACAATGTGACTGAGGGATAGAATTGAGCCCACACAGTTCATAAATACCCACAATTCTCCACATATATGTACATAAAAGGATTCAATGACAACAACAAAGTTGGTGGGGGAAAAAAACCCTCCAAATCCTTGTTTAGAAGAATGCAATAAAAAACAGGAATCAAATCATACTGACCGCACTCTACAAATGTCTGGAATTTGCAGACAATTTCCAATAGAGGAAACAAATGAATAACTAACCCACAAGGGTATCGGATCACAGGTCATGAAGTAATGGCAAAGTCAAGCTATTCAGCATACCTCTTTTTACTTACCAAACACATTATCTTTCATGCTAATTGAATACCCAGAGTAAAAGAAGATACTGTGGAATGTTCATCTCATGACCACTGTTGCAAGGTAATATTTGCAAGATGTATATTGAATATGGATCTGCCTCATCAATATGGAAACAGTGTTGAATATGCCCCATGATAAAAATAAACAACTGCCCTCACTTTACTGCACAGCTCCCCACAGCTACTACTCTATTTCCTACTCTCTTTAGTTGCAAAACTCACTGTACCTGTTCTACTTTCACTTGAAATACTTTGTGCCTCCCATTGCCACCTTGATTGGGTGTCTATCAGTGAGTAGTGAGCAATGATCCATGTATTGCTGATTTCAATGTTCACTTCTCTTTTTAGCATCCCAAACAAATCATGAACTAGTTAATCAGCCAAGCAAACACCATAGGCTGATGGCTGTCAAGAGACCTCAGGTGAATGTGCTTGGCTTTGGCTCTCTCTAACCCTTTCCTGGAGCATCTACTGCACACTTGGCCTCACCTGCTCCATAGCTCCGAAAGACGACATCCCAGGTAAGGAAAGTCTAGCATCCTGGATCGATGACAATGGAGGCTAAAGCTCTCTGCTCAGATAAGACAGCAGAGAGGGTGCCAGTATAGGTCTCCTAGACAAACTTACGGTTCCAAAAGCAACAACTAGGTACCATCCAACACATGGTCACACACACTGATAGGCTGGAGATGAGGAGGTATTTACAGCTCCGTATGTCTGCTCATTGTGTGCATTTCCATCTTGTTCTTCCAAACTCTAATTGCATGATTTCCCTCTGGGCCTGGACAGAAGGGACTTTATTCCTGGAGATTCTGTGTTCCCAAAAGACCAGCTTGGAAGTCCAATGAATGCTGTTCTTACTAGTTCCTCCTTATAAAGACTGAGGCTTCAAGAAGACTAACCTCCCAGCACTTTATCCAAACCCTCACTTAAAACTTTTCCAAATTTAAGACTGAGGATCCAGTCTGGATTAGAAAACTCAAATACCTAAGTATTGACTTGTGGTAGTGATGCGGCCCTTCATGTCCACAGAAAATTGCTATTTTTCTTTTGAAAAAGGGGGACAACTAAATGCCATGAATTAAACCTTGAGTGTTACACACTGGGCTTCATGACACGTTGACCAAAGCAATTTGGAATTTCAAACTCATATCAGAAGAGTTGTCATTTAGTCCCTCATTATGATACATTTTTTGCTTATAGGAAATACAGTTAGATTTTTTTCCCACTATAATCTAAGCTTGGAACAGAAAAGTAAATAGATTCTTCCCTGTAGCCTCCTGAAGAAAGTTACCTCTGCAAATATCTTGACTTCAGCCCCTTGAGACCTCAGGTACTATAAGAGATTGAATGTGTTTGTTTATAAATCACTGGTGTGGTACTTCTACATTAGCCTTAATAATTGAAAACAGATACTTATCAAATGGAATTTGTTAGGCAAATTGAGATAAAGTGTCTCATTTCATTCATTTAGCCTCCCCTGGGTAAAGGCATTTTGCACTGTGTTCCCCTTAAGTGGAAGACACGTAAAATCATTCTGTAGATTTGCAGTCTCTCTGGCTCATAGAGAATTTCTTCCTGCCGAAGTGTCAATGTACTTCAAATTTTATGCTTTTGAAATATTAATATAAGAAAAAGATTCATTTAAATTTATATGTAGCATTTACTTTAAATCTTTGTGTCTATATTTCTCCATCTTTTAATTTTATAGTAAAATTTTATTATATTAAATTTTATATTCATTCTTTTCTTTTTTATCCTTTTCAACTATCTCTTAAGTGTCCTTTCAAATATGAGACTATATATGGGTCTATGTTTGAGTACATATATGTGTGTTTATTTGAAATATGAAAGTACATAAATAAATTTATACACACACATGCAACTTTATCCTGAACAGTTTATTTGGAGTCAAGAAAACATCCAGATCTCATTTATTTCTTCCAACATTCATCTCAAGTTTTGTTTGCTATCCTACTTTACCTTCAGAAATAAGGAAATTGGGGCTCAGGTTTAACCACTACATTGAGAAGCCGTTAAACGTTCTTGGGGCTCTTCCTTGGCAACATGGTGAAGTATGACCTGATTACTTGCATCCCGCACTTTTTGGATTGGCATCTAGTCTTTCCATTGTTTGAGTTTCTTTCCATAAAGGAGTCATATAAAGAAAAGGAATTATTACAAGGAAAATTGGATCTTCTTAGTGATACCAACATGGTAGACTTTGCTATGGATGTATACAAAAACCTTTATTCTGATGATACTCCTCATGCTTTGAGAGAAAAAAGAACCACAGTTGTTGCACAGCTGAAACAGCTTCAGGCAGAAACAGAACCAACTGTGAAGATGCTTGAAGATCCAGAAACTATAAGGCAAATGCAGTCAGGCAGGAATGGTTGGATGCTGTCTGACTGCCTGTCAGACAAGCATGGTTTTAGGCAAGAATATTTAGACACACTCTACAGGTATGCAAAATTCCAGTATGAATGTAGAAATTATTCTGGAGCAGAAGAATAGCTCTACTTCTTTAGAGTATTGGTTCCAGCAATGGATAGAAATGCTTTGAGTTCACTCTGGGGAAACTGGCCTCTGAAATCTTAATGCAGAATTGGGATGCAGCCACGGAAGACCTTACCTGGTTAAAAGAGACCATCGATAATAATTCTGTGAGTTCTCCACTCCAGTCTCTTCAGCAGTGAACACGGCTCATTCACTGGTTTGTTTGTTTTCTTCAACCACCCCAAAGGGCATGATAATATTATTGATCTCTTCCTTTACCAGCCACAGTATCTTAATGCAATTCAATGTGTCCACATGTTCTTTGCTATTTAACTACAGCAGTCATAACAAACAAAGATGTCCAAAAATGCCAGCAGGTGCTAAAAGATCTAGTTAAAGTTATTCAACAGGAGTCTCACACATAGAAAGACCCAATTACAGAGTTTGTTGAATGTTTATATGTTAACTTTGGGTTTGATGGAGCTCAGAAAAAGCTGAGGGTTTGTAAATGTGTGCTTGTGAATGACTTCTTGGTGGCTTGTATTGAGGATTTTATTGAAAATGCTCGTCTCTACATTTTGAGACTTTTTGTTGCGTCCAACAGTGTATCACCATTAACATGACTCCAGAAGAAGCTGAAAGGTGGAGTGTAAATTTGATTAGAAATACAAGACTGGATGCCAAAATTGATTCTAAATTAGGTCATGTGATTATGTGTAACAATGCAGTCTCACCCTATCAGCAAGTGATTGAAAAGGCCAAAGCCTTTCATTTAGAAGGCAGCTGTTGGCCATGAATATTGAGAAGAAACTTAATCAAAATATTGGGTCAGAGGCTCCTAACTGGGCAACTCAAGACTCTGCCTTCTACTGAAGAACTATGAAGACAAGACCAAAAAAACAACAACAAAAAACAACAACAAAATCAATAGCAGAAAAAAGCAAACAAAATATAACCAGAGACATTGAAGTTAAGAACAATCTAACAATAGCCAGGGCGGGGGGGCGGGGGGGGGGCGCGGGGACAGTGGGAAGAGGGGATTACAGGAACTACTATAAAGGACACATGGACAAAACCAAGGGGGAGGGTGGAGGTGGGGGAGGGAGGTGGGTTCAGCTGGGGTGGGGTGGAGGGATGGGGAGAAAAGGCATACAACTGTAATTGAATAACAATAAAAATATAAAAAAAAGACTGTAAAGGAAAAATGAAATAATAAAACCATTATATAAATGGTGACATACATTTTAGAAACAACATATTGAGTATAAATTTTGGAGAATTTGAATAAAATTGGCTGTTTCATTAAAAAAGTTTATTGTGCACTTTCTTGACTTATACACAACTAGAAATGTCAGGTATGGACTTTAAGTTTTATGACTTTTATTCATCACATTGTATATTTGAATCATGTCCCCATTATATTATACAATTATACTTCAATAAATTACCTAGAAGGAAAAAAGCATAGCAGTGCATGCATTGGAGTAGGATCTACAGCTGAGGTAGCTGATTCACAGTGAGAAATGGTAGAAGGTATCTCTTATATGTGGGACAATGCAAAGTGCAATCTAAAAGAGAAAATAAGTACAATGAAGCAGAAGCAATTTGATAGATACAGAGAATGAACTGATGGTTACTAGAGAGGGAGGGTGTGGGATGGGGGAATAACACAAAGGGGAATAGTAAGTATAAACATCCAGTTATAAGGTAAGTCATGGGGATGTGAAGTACAGGATAGGCAATAGAGTGGATAATATTGTAATAACTATGTATGGTGACATGTGGTTACTTGACTGTTGTAGCCATCACTTTGTAAGGTATATAAATATTGAATTCCTATGTTATATACCTGAAACTAATATAATGTTGTATGTTAACTGTATCTAAAAGTAAATTTTAAAGGTACAATTGGCAATAACTACATAGGTGAGGCTAATGTAATCACCATGGTTCTCTGAAGGTAGAAGAGGAAGGAAGAAGACAGAGTTGGTATCAGAGCAAGGATTAGAAATGCTACACTGGTGGCTTTAAAGATGGGTAAAGGGGAGTGATGTCAGAGAAATAGCAGTGTGAGAGATCCCCTTGGTGTCTCCCCGGAAATGTCAACAATTTGAACAGCTATAATTTGACAAAGGATTCCCTACTCAACGTACATGTATGCCTCAGACACAAGCACATTGAAACATTTAAGGATGGGCCATGGGGAAGAAATGGGGAGGCAAGAATATATGATGGACCTGGAAAAGGATACAGCACAGGGTCTTGGCTGCAGCTTTCAGGCAGTTGGCATTCCAGACCAAGAAAAGAGCCATTAAATCTTGCTGTCCTGTGGACTTCCAAAACTCACCTTCTGGCACCCTTGGTGTCAGGTTGTGGAGTACTTTATCTGCATAGCCAAAAACGGGTACTGTAGGATCACTTTTCCTCTGAGAAAAGAATGCATTCTGTCACTGACCCCTAGTTGGGGTCTGCGGGGGCCCCACGGAGGTCCAAGTTCACCTATAACAATAGGGCAAAACAATAAAGTCGGTCCGGTTACCCAGAAAACCCCACCCCCGAGCACTGCTGCTACAATGAGATCAGCTACTGGGGTCAATTCTGAGATTTCATAGACCTCAAAATCTGTAGACTCAGTGCCACGTCCTAGAAAATAATGGCAGGACCACTTCCTAGGAATCTGCTAGAGACGTTCCACACATACAGAGCTGTCTAGACACAGAAGTGACACGGGTCCCAGCCCACAGGATCTGATGTTGTGGCTGCAGTACACAAATATACACGGACTACTGAGTGCTGTGGAGAAAAAGGGACAGCACAGCCACTCTCTCAAGAGGAGAGTGCCCTGACCCTTGCCTTGACAGTCTTTTAGTATTTTTCTAAGCCCCTGATGTCAAAGATGGTCCTCATGTACTATGCATAGGTTTGTTTTGGGTGGTTATCTTTTACAGACAACAAAGGAGATGATGTCACTAAATACATCAAAGAAGGATATTTGCAATGTAAAGGGAGAAATGGTCAAAACCGGTTATACTCCATATCTTGAAGGTCTAGCTCAGATTTTAGGAAGATAAAGATACTCAGTAAACGTTTACTGCCTCAGGGTGAGGGAGTTTTAGCAAGAGCAAGTCTCATAGGAGTCAAGGTACAATGCAGGCCTGATTTCCCACTGGAGAATCTGTCCATGGACATGGTTCCTGTCCACCAACCTTGCTCCCCACTGGCTTCTCCAAGTGGGGGCTGAGCCACATTTCCCATGCTTGGAACAGTTCCCCACACAGGAGGAACCCATCAAATAGCCTGAATAAACACGGTAATGAGGAGGCTTAGGAAGAAAATAAAAGTCTCCAGAAAGCAAACTTGAACACATGGAAATATGTGCTAAAAATGACAGAGAAATTAGGATAGCAGTATTAAAAATACTCAACAAGGTGCAAGAAAATATCAACTCACAATAATATTTCCCATTTTAGTGAATTTAGTGGCATTAAGTACATTCACAATGTCCAACCATCACCACCTTAGATTTTCATCATCCCAAACTGAAATCCTGTATCTATAGAGCAATTATCCCTCATTTTCTCTGATCTCATCCTCTGGTAACCTCTTTTCCTCTACAAATTTGCCTATTGCCATCAAAGTATATGCACTTCATCATTTTGATCTATGACTTTTGTATAATATGTTCATCACATGAAGGTAAAAACTTCATCTAGGATGAGCTTTCTATAGGGTGAGACTGATTCTGGATGCCAGTGCCATAAACCCTGCACTGACTCTCCACTAATTTTAGAATTAGTCAACAGTTGTGTAGCCAGAATGTAAGACTCTTTATTATCTGGTGGCTGCCAATATAGCTAGACTCATGGTTCAGTTTTTATCCTCTGCCCCTCATTGCTCATCATGTACCAGCAGCTATTTTTCATCTCCTAACTACACCTTAACACTTCATTGTAATGCCCACTTACTTTTCTGTAGAATTTTTTGGTGTGTGCTCATTTCCTTCTGCACCTGGAATGTACCTCCACTTGTCCCTCAAGTTTCAAGGCTACTGTAGGCTGGTATAGGAGGCCTTCAAGGACCTGCAGGAGGATTTGACTATTTGGGGATACTTATAACAACATTACAGTAACACTTGTAATGACAGTTTTGCATTTATTTATTTATCGGACTTTACCCAAGATTAGATAGTGAGCTTAAAGGAAGGAACAAATCTTACTATTTTCTTCCTCCACAGAATGTATTTTAGTTCTTACTGTAAAGTAATTGCTTAATAAATATTTGCAGAGGCTGCAAAACCAGGCAGTTGAGTGAGGGAAACAGATAGGTCCTACCTGGTGGGAAATGAGGAGCAGTGAAATGAGGGGAGGGATGCCCCAGGATGGAGGTCAATGCCAGAAAAACAGATGGGAGAAGGAAGCCACTGTGGTAACCCAGAATCTCCCTGCAGACTTGGGAATACAGCATTTGTTGTGGGGTTCCTGTTCTATAGCCCCAAGAAAGGGCAGGATGGTGGAAGCACTCATGAGACCTCTGGAAGACAAACCTGTGTTTTCTCATAATCTGCGATTGGTAGAGTACACCTGAGAGCACTGAGTGGAAGCATTTAAGGGTTTCTGTGGCTTGAGGAGTCACAATGGGAATCATGGTGCGTAAAAAATAAGACTATTTCTATTTTTGTTGTTCCTAATTTTAATTTTTTTCTTTTTGTTGGCTTATATGCCCATTAAAAAAAAACTTATTGCTGTGCATGTACACTTGGTGGCATTTTTCCCCCACTGTCCTGGCTATCCACACCCCCCAAGCCCTAATCCCACACACCCCCTTGGTTTTGCCCATGTGATGTTTATAGATGTTCCAGAAACCCCTTCCCTCCTTCCCCCCCATTATCTCCTCCCACCTCCCATCTGGTTACTGTCAGATTGTCCTTAATTTCAATGTTCTGGTTATATTTTTCTTGCTTGTTTGTTTTGTTGATTAGGTTATATTTACAGGTGAAATCATATCATATTTTTCCTTCACTGCCTGGGCTATCTCACTTACCATAATGCTCTCCAGTTCCATATGTGCTGTTGAAAGAGTAGGAGATCCTTTTTCTCTGCTGCATAGCATTCCATCATGTAAATGTACCATAGTTCTTTGATCCATTCATTTGCTGATGGGCACTTAGGTTGCTTCCAGTACTTGACTATAGCAAATTGTTTGGCTATGAACATTACGGGGCATAGGTTCTTATGGATTGGTGTTTCAGGCTCTTAGGATATAATCCCAGCAGTGGAATTGCCACATCAAAGGGTAGTTCCATTTTTAGTTCTGATGAAAATCCATACTATTTTCCACAGTGGCTGTACCAGTCTGCACTCCCACCAACAGCACACTAGGGTTCCCTTTTTTCCACATCCTCTCCAGCACTTGTTGTTTATTGATTTGTTTATGAACACCATTCTGACTGGTATGAAGTGGAATCTCACTGTGGTTTTAATTTGCATCTCTCTGATGGCTAGTGATGTTGAGCATCTTTTCATATGTCTCTGGTCCCTCTGTATGTCCTCCTTGGAGAAATGTCTGTCAATATCCAACAATCAAAGGCATTTTTGTACACCAACAATAAAATATCAGAAACAGAGATCTGGAAAAAATTCCCATTTTATATAGCAACAATAAACATAAAGTATCTAGGGATAAACCTAACCAAGGAGGTAAAAGACTGGTACTCAGAAAACCACATATCACTGAAGAAAGAAATTAAGGAAGACACAAACAAATAAAAGCATTTACCATGTTCATGGAGTGGAAGATTATTTCTTTAACAATTTCACGAGACTATCAGAGTAGCCCTGCACTCCCTCCCTAACTCTGCACCTGTGATGTGCAAATAAATAAAGGTTTAATTTATTGAGGTCTTTATGGTGGCAGAACATCCCTTTAATATTAGTGCCGTTCCAAACTCAACACATCTGCTGTAATAAGTGTATCTGTATTTTTGATAATTGGTGCACACAAATGGCTCAGTTGGTTGGAGCATTGTCCCGAACACCAAAAGGGTCTGGTTCAATTCCCAGTAGAGCACATACTAAGTTAAGGGTCTGATCCTGGTTGGGGCATGTAGGGAAGCAACCAATCAATGTTTCTCTGTCACATTGATGTTTGTCTCTCTCCCTCCCCTCCTTCCTCTCTCTGGAAAATCAATAAACATATCCTAGGGTGAGGACTTTTTTTAAAAAGAGCCTTGAGAAATTAGAAGAGTTCCAGAAGATAATTAGTAATATAGACCCCCAAAATGCCTTAGCAAGAACGAATGAAACATTTGAGATTTTTCTCTGCATAAGTAAATACATATCGGTCACAGAACCTGCCCTCCACCAGAAAGGAACCTGGCATGGATGGGCACTTGTGACATCACTTACTGCCCACCCTGCTGGGTACCTTGCAGTCTCCAGAGATTCTCTTCTCTCCTCAACCTTCACATTCAGGGTATTCACAGTGGAACTTATGCAGCAACACCCCATCTTCTTTCATATTCCATTCTCTGTTGTATCTGCATTTCAAATGCCACCTCTGTCCATCAGGCACACCATCCACAGCAAATACAAGTATCAGATTGGGAATCATTATGAATATGTGAAGAGCAGGCCAATAAAAAGAAAAGCACTGTCTACATGAGGAAGCCCAAAGAGATGGTTCAAGGAAAGGAAGAGCCCCCTAGCTTTGTTATCCAAGAAACCCTGGACTGGAGAAATCTGGAGGGAAATTTTTATTTCTTCTTAGCATCAAAATGGCAAGCTAGAGGCAGTGGGCAAGGGTGGTGGTGTTCATATGCAGAGCTGTTTGACCCTTTACAGTAGAATTCCACATCTGCTCAATAAACATACTTTTACTCTCACTTTTTTCTCTAAGATCATTCAGTTTGAAGTGGGGGATGCACAAATAAAACATGACTGAATTGAAATTTACACAAGTGCTAGGTAGACTATTTGAAGAGTTGGCCCCAACTCTCTGTCTGCTTCCAGTCTCTGGCAATGTGACTGTGAAGCTCCTCGCATCCAGAGGAGGATTTATTTCTCCATCTTTGAGACAGGGATGGACTTAGTAATTTTTTTGTTTTGGCAGGTACATATTGTGGAAATGAGAGTATGCTTTACCATTCCTCGTAATTTTGGCAGTTCTCACTCGGAATGCTGTCTCAGCCAAGTAAACAATCCAGGTGGAACTCCCAGAGGAGGAGGGGACATGTGGACACAGCTCACTTATTCCAGGTAAGTCCTCCCTAGATCAACCACAATAGCTGAGCCACTAGTGTATTTAAAAGCCCAGCCACGCATAAAAACAGGCACATAGACAAATGGAACAGAAAACAGAGCCCAGAAATAAACTCAAGTCTTTACGGTCAATTAATATTTGACAAAGAAGGCAGGAGCATAAAATGGAGCAAAAACAGCCTCTTCAACAGATGGTGTTGGGAGATCTGGACACCTACGTGCAAAAAAATGACACTCAATCACCAACTTACTCCATACACAAAAATAAACTCAAGATGGATAAAAGACTTAAATGTAAGTTGTAACACCATAAAAGTCCTTGAGGAAAACATTGGCAGGAAAATCTCAGACATTCCACGCAGCAACATCCTCACAGACACATACCCTAAAGCAAGGGACATAAAGGAAAGAATAAACAAATGGGACCTCATCAAAATAAAAAGCTTCTCCATGGCTAAAGAAAACATCACCAAATTCAAAGAGAACCAAGAGTATGGGAAAACCTATTTGCCAATGATACCTCAGACAAGGGCCTGATCTCCAAAATATATAAAGAACTCTCACGACTGCACTCCAGGAAGACAAAAAAACCAATTAAAAAATGGGCAAAGGACTTGAACAGACACTTCTCCAAGGAAGACATACAGAGGGCCCAGAGACATATGAAAAGATGCTCAGCATCACTAGCCATCAGAGAGATGCAAATCAAAACCACAATGAGGGGAACCAAGATGGCAGCATAGGTAGACACACTGCGCCTCCTCGCACAACCAGAACTGACAGAGAATCGAACAGCAAGGGGGACCAACACCAAGGAAATAGAAAATAAACATTCATCCAGACTGGTAGGAGGGGCGGAGATGGCACTGGGGTAGAGAGGACTCGCGTGGCTGTGGCGAGACTGAGACTGGCGGAGTGTGGGACAAATGGCGCAGGCAGTCTGAGCACTAGCAGACCCTGCGGCCCCACATTTGCACAGATAAACCCAGAGGGCCGGACTCAGAGTGGCGGAGAGTGGGGCAGGCAGAGCAGCGGGTAGCACCCCACGGCACCACATTCGCCCACAGATAAACCTGACGAATGGCGGGCAGCGAAGCAGACCGCGTAACCCAGGGCTCCAGCTCAGGGAAATAAAGCCTCAAACCTCTGATTGAAAACGTCCATGGGGGTTGGGGCGGCAGCAGGAGAGACTACCAGCCTCACAGGAGAGGTCATTGGAGAGACCCACAGGGGGCTAGAGTGTGCACAGGCCCACTTACTCAGGAACCAGCACCAGAGGGGCCCAGTTTGATTGTGGGTAGCGGAGTGAAAGATTGAAAGCCGGAGGAGAGTGAGGTGGGCGCCATTGCTCCCACTCGGCCCCTCCCCCACGTACAGGTCACAGCGCAGCATTACCCCGCCCTGGTGAACACCTAGGCTCCACCCATTAAAGTAACAGAGGCACCAAGACAAAAAAAAAAAAAAAAAGGCCCAAATGACAGAACACTTCAAAGCTCCAGAAAAAATACAACTAAGCGAGGAAGAGATAGCTTGAATCTGTTTGAAAAACAGATGAAAAAATGAATCCTATGCTAAGAGAAACAAAGGAAAATGTACAGGGAACCAATAGTGATGCGAAGGAAACTGGGACTCAAATCAATGGTGTGGACCAGAAGGAAGAAACAAACATCCAACCAGAAAAGAATGAAGAAACAAGAACTTGGAAAAATGAGGAGAGGCTTAGGAACTTCCCGGACGCCTTGAAACGTTCCAACATCCGAATTATAGGGGTGCCAGAAGGAGAAGAGGAAGAACAAAAAATTGAAAACTTATTTGAACAAATAATGAAGGAGAACTTCCCTAATCTGGCAAAGGAAATAGACTTCCGGGAAGTCCAGGAAGCTCAGAGACTACCAAAGAAGCTGGACCCAAGGAGGAACACACCAAGGCACACCATAATTACATTACCCAAGATTAAACGCAAGGACCTACATCCAAGATTACTGTATCCAGCAAAGCTTTCACTTAGAATGGAAGGGAAGATCAAGTGCTTCTCAGATAAGGTCAAGTTAAAGAAGTTCATCATCACCAAGCCCTTATTATATGAAATGTTAAAGGGAGTTACCTAAGAAAGAGAAGATCAAAAATAGGAACAGTAAAAATGACAGCAAACTCACAGTTATTAACGGCCACACATAAAACAAAAACGAAAGCAAACTAGGCAAACAACTAGAAGATGAGGGTTGTCATTAAGGGAGTGGGAGGGGGAGGGGGGGGAAATGTACAGAGAATAAGTAGCATAGATGATAGGTGAAAAATAGTGTAGGAAATGTAGAAGCCAAAGAACTTATAAGTATGACCTATGGACATGAACTATAGGGGGGGAATGTGGGAGGGAGGGGGGTGGGCAGGATGGATTGGAGTGGGGGGGGAAATGGGACAACTGTAATAGCATAATCAATAAATATATTTAAAAAAAACACAATGAGGTACCATCTCACACCAGTCAGAGTGGCCAGCATAAACAAATCCACAAACAAATGTTGGAGAGGATGCGGAGAAAAGGGAACCCTAGTGCACTGTTGGTGGGAATGCAGACTGGTGCAGCCAATGTGGAAAACAGTATGGAATTTGCTCAGAAAACTAAAAATGGAATGGCCCTTTGACCCAGCAATTCCGCTGCTGGGATTATACCCTAAGAACCCTGAAACACCAATCCAAAAGAACCTATGCACCCCAATGTTCATAGCAGCACAATTTACAATAGCCAAGTACTGGAAGCAACCTAAGTGCCCATCAGCAAATGAGTGGATCCAAAAACTATGGTATATTTACACAATGGAATTCTACACAGCAGAGAGAAAGAAGGAGCTTATACCCTTTGCAACAGCATGGATGAAACTGGAGAGCATTATGCTAAGTGAAATAAGCCAGGCGGTGAGGGACAAATACCATATGATCTCACCTTTAACTGGAACATAATGAACAAAAGAAAAAAGCAAACAAAATACAACCAGAGTCATTGAGGGGGGGAACAGTCTAGCAGTGGCCGGGGGGAGTGGGGTGGGGACAGTGGGAAGAGGGGATTGCAGGAACTATTATAAAGGACACATGGACAAAATCGGGGGGGATGGTGGGGGTGGGGGAGGGAGGTGGGTTCAGCTGGGGTGGGAGGAAGGAAGGGGAGAAAAGGCATACAACTGTAATTGAATAACAACAACAACAAAAAAAAGCCCAGCCACGGTCAGCAGATACACCCTGGCTGACCCATAGCTGACTACAGACTCATGAGGAGACCAGCAGACATCAGAACACTTCCCTACTACACAAACCAATTAGAAAATTCAGATAATTGTAACTGAATAAAAATAAAAAAATAAAAATAAATAAATAAAATGAAGACTTTTATTAAACCATTGGCTTTGGGATGGCTTGTTTTCTAGCAATAGCAAATTGATACTATTATCAAAGCAAACAGAACTGAGGGCATTTTAATAATCTGTTACTTCTTAATTTTAGCTTTTGTACTGATAGAAGATAGCATTCAGAATTTGCTTTTCCTCAGATGTATTTCTAATAACTGCACAAAAGCGAGTTCACAGTTGTTCCCTGCCAAGCAGTCAGGACAGGGGGGAATGACCTGCACGTTTGTGCACGAACATTGGTGACCCCTTTTCACGTGACTGGGCAGGATTTTAACTCCTGTGTGATTCATCCTTTGATCATAAAGACTGAAGACATCCTGAGTATAAATGAGATAAATATTGTATGAAGTTCATACCAGTAACTCACTGTGTCTTGGGTGGATTTGGAGACATTACAAAAGGGGAGACATTTCATTTAGAGCATTGGAAGAGTCCCATTAGTAGGGAACACTTTGAAAGTTTTCAAGCAGAAACAGGAAAATAATTCAGAAAAAAACCACAAAACACTCCCTGTAATTTTTCACCCCTCATGCATAGACATCATATTCCACACATCAGTGAGTAGATGTGCAGCATGAAAAATATTTTGTACAATAATAAATTGTCTTGCTATTTTTGTTTCATTATATGTAAGTTCATCTATTACATATTAGATCAAACAGTTTTTAAAACATATTTCATAATACTCTTCTTGTAAACATAGATTTGATAGTTAATATTTTCCAGGGGCTATGATAGGCATCTGGACACACAGCTGAATAACAGAATGAAGTGTATAAAACCAGGAGACCAGCTATGAAACCTACTATCATGTTCCAGTGCATATTATCAAGAAGTGTGGTAAATGTATGCTATAGAAAATAGTGATGACCATGGAAGTGAAAACTGTCCTCTGAGATGGTCCTTTATAACAAAATTATATAAATGACCTCAGTATCCAAGTGTAGTTTAGTACGTACAAGTAGTATAATACATGACTACTCTTTCAGTAAAACAAGAACAATATTACTTAGAATAATAAATGTCATAAGAGAATAAATTAGGTTAAAGTCATTCATGTTAACCCATGATATTCATGAGAATTTGTAATTACATATGGTCCAAAGATTGTAGTGACTTGTGTCAGAACTTCTTCCTCTGAAGCTTGGAACATTCACAGGCAGTTCTTCAGCCACATACAGTTGGCCCTTGAAAAGCCTACCTGCCAAGGATTCTCTCCAGGTTTCTCTTTATGTCCTTCTTCCTGAGACTTAGATAAAGGGGTTCAGCATGGGTGTGACTACAGTGAACATCACTGAAGCTGTTGCAGTTGACTTTGAGCTGTGGGTACCAGTAGAGCTGAGATACATGCCTAGGCTTGTACCATAAAACAAGGAGACAACTGAGAGGTGAGATGCACAGGTGGAAAATGCTTTATACTTCCCCTGAGTTGATTGGATTGCACATATGGAGGACACTACTTAGAGTAAGAATAAAGGACCGCGGTAAGGGGACCACCACTCAGCAGCCCTGTTGAAAAGTACATCACCAGGTCATTAGGAAAAGTGTCAAACAGGCAAGTTGGACCACCTGTTTGAGTTCACAGAAAAAGTGGGGGATTTCCAAGTCTGAGCAGAAGGACAGATCCAAAATCATTAAATAATGTAGCAAGGAATACAGGGCACTCACGATCCAAGACACCAGAACCAGCAGCTCACAGTGCCAGGGGTTCATGATAGCCATGTAGTGCAGGGGGTGACAGATGGCCACATATCTGTCATAGGCCATGACAGTCAGGATGAGGTCATCCAACCCTGCAAAGAGCATAATAAAATACATCTGAGTGATGCAGCCTGCATAGGTGATGGCTTTGCTGTGTGTCTGGATGTTCACCAGCATCTTCAGGACAGTGGTGGAAGTTAAACAGATGTCTACCAGGGACAGGTTGGAGAGGAAGTAGTACATGGGCATGTGGAAGTAGGAGTCTCAGCTGACAGCCAGTTTGATGAACAAGTTTCCCAACACAGTGATCAGGTACATGCAGATGAAGAGCCCAAATAGAAGGGGCTGCAGTCCAGGTGTCTCTGAAAATCCCAGGAGAAGAAATTCTCAAACTTGTGTAACATTGCCTGGTTCCATGTGGCGCAGGTGACTACCACAAAATAGAAGCAAGTGAATAACTAATTTTCACACTGACAAGCATTAGTAACTGAAATAAATGCTACATTTGTATTTTAGGATCCAAAAACAATTTCCATAATTGGTGCAGGATCTGGTTCCTGTTAAGGCATGTCCTATGCCATTCCTCACTAGAATTTCCTGTTGTACCATCAACCTATTCTTCCATCACAATGTGTATTGCTGTATAATTAAGGATGTATTTTGTGTATTTGAGGAATATACTCATATATTGACTTTAGACTATGTTCCAGTTACTCTTCAGAGTCCAGGCTGAAGAAAAACAAGAGTCTCTAGAAACCATCATAGACAAAGGATATGATCAAATAAAATAATAATACAACACAACCAATGAGCACATGTTATATAAAAGGTAAATCACATTAAATGCAGAAAGTTGATAGAGGTTGTTCTTTTTGTCAAGACTTCCAACAGGCAACACGTTAACAGGCACCTCAAAGAAGACTAAGTGGGAGGCTAAGGGGGAGCAAGTCTTTTCCAGGCAGGAGGAACAGACAGTGCAAAGGCCCTAAGGAAGATGGTAGTTTTAGAAAATCAAGGCTCACACTGAGCCCGTGTGTCAGGGGCAGGAGAGATGGTGTCAGATGATATTAGGAAACAAGGGGACCTGCATGCTGCTGTTGAAACCTGAACTCACAGAGAGTCCCTTTTGTACACTATGAAAATCTTGCACTTTATTCATCCGATTGGAAAAGCATTCTTTGAACTGAAAAGAATTTCCTCCTCAGTCCCTTCTCTTGATGGGGTTCTGGCCCCTGTGTGATTGGTCACCTTGGAATACATGTGTCCAGGTAGCCCTGCTCTGAACACTGCTCTTGGTTTACGAGGTGGGTGCACACACACAGCAGGTCTCCTCATGGGTGTGGTCTCCATGTTTGTCTCACTCACTATTTAGGCTATGACTAGATACAACTCATCGGTCAAGATCAAGTATCTTTTCCAAAAAGAATTTAGGCATACTACCTCAATAGTGCTATGGGAAGCTTCCCATGGAAAAATAAGCTTGGGGTTTCGTACTGGCATGTCCAGTTTATGCACTGTATTTAAAGAAACATAAATGTAGAGGGAAAGAGAATAAAATGGACATGAGGAGGAAAAAAGATCTATGGATAATAAGCTCAGGTGATCTCTGAGAGATCATGAGGAACAAAACTGTTTGGATAATGGCAGCTTTCCAACTCTAACTATACTCCCTTAAAGTGAAGCAAAAATAATAATGTAGAAAGTACATATTTGTCCAAAAGACAAAGGTAGTTACCAACACATGGTGTGGAAACACCTTATGGATTGACTATTCCAAATGAAATCTGACCAGCAAAATAAACTAGTATTTACAAAAGGAAATCTTTTTAATATCAATCAGTAGAAGACTGGCTTTTCCTGTGTCTATTCTATAGTTATTTGACCAGTGGGTTTTTACAGGGTTAAAATACAGATGAGACAAACACCTCACTCACATTTCCTTGTGGCCCCATTCTCTTTCTTGGACTTTGGGTTTGGATGTCATTTTTAGCCAATCAGTAGGCACTGTCTAATTCTGGTTCTGGTCCTTAGCCAACATGCAAAGGCCTCCCCGGACCTGACCAATAAAGCCTGCACATGACAATAAATCATGTAAAGTTACCCTGAGTAACTTTCTTCATGTGATTTAAGCCTGAGCACATTATCACCGAAACATTTCTTTCACTGTACTCTGCCTTCACCATCACAATCCCAGATCTGAGCAAGCACAGCTTCACTTGCTTGGTTCACATTTATATTTTCCAAAAAGTATGTATATATATGTGCACTTACTTAGGAACCCATTTAAGTAAATGTGAAGCTATGAAATGAAAGAAATGGCAAGCAGAATAAAACCTGCTTAAACAGAGTGATTTAGTACCTGTGTTAAAGAAAATTGAATGGAGGAAAATGAGATTTCTGGCCAACATGGAGGCATAGGTAGACATACTGTGCCTCCTCACACATCCAAAAGAAGGATAACAACAAATTTCAAAAGAAATAACAACCAGAGCTGACAGAAAATTGAACTGTAATGAAGTCCAACAACCAAGGATTTAAAGAAGAACATTCATCCAGACTGGTAGGAGGGGTGGAGATGGGCAGCTGGGCAGAGAGGACTCCTAGCAAGGCAGTGGATGGTACAGTGGGTGGTCCCACCTTTGTGTGAAGATAAACTGGGAGGAACAACTGGGAAGTGAGACAGACCAGGTTTCAATGCAGGGAAATAAAGCCTCAGAACTTCTGACTAAAATACCTGTGAGGGCTGAGGTGGTGGAAAAAATTCCCAGCCTCACAGGGGAGTTCGTTGGAGAGACCCACAGGGTCCTAGAATATACACAAAACCACCCACCTTGGAATCAGCACCAGAAGGGCCCAATTTGCTTGTGGGTAGTGGCAAAAGTGACTGAAAGCCCATAGAGAGCTGACCAAGAGGCATTATTCCCTCTCTGACCCCTCTCCCATATTCAGTGCCACTGCATGGCAACTTGGGTTGACCTACCCTAGAAAATTCCTAATGCTTCGCCCCTTACTATGTAACAGGCATACCGAGAAAAAAATATGGCCCAAATGAAAGGACAGATGAGAGCTCCAAAAGTAGAACTAAGTGATCTACAGATAGCCAATCTATCAAATGTACAGTTCAAAACATTGGTAATCAGGATGATCACAAAATTGGTTGAGTATGGTCACAAAAGAGGGAAGAAGTAAAGGTTATGCAAAGTGAAATAAAGGAAAATGTACAGGGAAATAACAGTGATGGGAAGGAAACCAGGACTCAAAACAAAGGCTTTGAGCAGAAGGAAGAAAGAAACATTCAACCAGAACAGAATGAAGAAACAGTAATTCAAAAAAAAATGAGGACAGGCTGAGGAACCTCCAGGACAACTTTAAGTGTTCCAACAACCAAATCATAGGGGTGTGAGAAGGAGAAGAGTAAAAGCAAGAAATTGAAAACTTTTTTGAAAAAATAATGCAGAAGAACTTTCCCAATCTGGCAAAAGAAATACACTTCCAGGAAGCTCAAAGTGTCCCAAAGAAATTTGGCCCAAGAAAGCACACACCGAGACACATCACAATTACATTACTGAAGATTAAAGATAAGGAGAGAATCTTAAAAGCATCAAGAGAAAAGGCAACTAATCACAGATTAAATTTCAAAACTTGGAAATAAAAGAATGTTATAAACAGGCTTTTAAAATCAGGGAGAGAGCAGTATCTAAGTTAGAATTTCTTCTTATATAGAGATATGTGGACTCAAATATCTTATGGAAATTACAGATAATCTTTAGTCAAATCTTTATAAAGAATACCTTCCAGAGGATGGTAGAAGATGATGCCCATTTTGAAAGTGGAGCTGACCACAGAAGCCAAAGGAGCAATACAGAATGAAGGAGACGTGGACAAGGGGCAGTATGTGTGTAGGTGATTTATTAGTGCTACCTACACACAAGAACTTTCACTTTCATGTTTTGTTTATAGCAAGGATTCACAAGTGAAGAATATAAAAGTAACAGCAGTATTTTTTTCTCAGTAAGAAAAGCAAAAAATAAGAAAGCAATGGAGAGAATACAATGTGACTGAGTGATAGATTTGAGCCTACACAGTTCATAAATGCTCACAGTTCTCCACATATATGTATAGAAAAGGATTCAATGACAACAAGAAAGTTGGTAGAAAAAAAACTTCCCCAATTCTTTGTTTAGAAGAAAGCAATAAAAAACAGGAACCAAAGTATGCCGACCCCACCCTGCAAATGTCTGGAATTTGCAGACAATTTACACTAGAAGAAACAATGAATAACTAACTCACAAGTGTATGGGGTCACAGGTAATGAAGTAATGGCAAAGTCAAACTATTTAGCACACCTCTTCTTACTTATCAAACACATACTCTTTCATGCTAATTGAATACCCAGAATGAAAGTAGACTGTGGAATGTACTGCTCATGACCACTGTTGCAAGGTAATATTTGCAAGAAGTGTACTGAATATGGATCCGTGTCATCAATATGGAAACAGTGTTTAAAATGCCCCATGATAAAAATAAAGAACTGCCCTCACTTTACTGCACAGCTCTCCACAGCTAGTACTCTATTTTCCTACTCCCTTTAGATGAAAACTCATTGTACCTGTTCTACTTTCACTTGAAATACTTTATGCCTCCCATTGCCACCTCAGTTGGACTTCCATCAGGGAGTAGTGAGCCATGACACATGTGTTGCTGACTTCCATGTTCACTTCTCTTTTTAGCATCACAAACAACTCATGAACTAGTTAATCAGGGAAGCAAATAACCAGAGGCTGATGGCTGTCAAGAGACCTCAGGTGAATGTACTTGGCTTTGGCTCTCTCTGACCCTTTCTTGGACGCCCTAATACACCCTTGGTCTCACCTGAACCAGAGCTCTGACAGGATAGGCTCACCTGATCCCGAGCTCTGAGAGGGTAGACTCCCAGTAAAGGAAGTCTAACCTCCTGGATGGGTGACAATGGAGGGGGAAGCTCTCAGCTCAGACAAGACAGCAGGAAGGATGGAAGCATTGGTCTCCTAGACAATCTTAGGGTTCCAAAGCAACAGTCAGGTCCCATCCAGCCCATAGTCACACACACTGATAGGCTGGAGATGAGAAGCTATTTACAGCTCCCTATGTCTGCTCATTAGGTACATTTCCATTCTGTTCTTCCAACCTGTAATTGCATGCTTTCCCTGAGGGTCTAGACAGAAGGGACGGTATTCCTGGAGATTCTGTGTTCCCAAAAGACGAGCTTGGAAGTCCAGTGAATCCTATTTTTACTAGTTCCTCCTCATAAAGACTGTGGGGTCAAAAAGACTAACCTCCTAACACTGTATCGAAACCCTCATGTAAAACTTTTCCAAATTTAAGACTGAGGATCCAGTCTGGATTAGAAAAACTCAAATCTCTAAATATTGATTTGTGTTAGAGAGACAACCCCTGATGTCCACAGAAAATTCCTATTTTCTTTTCAACAGGTGGGAGAACTAAGTTCCTTTGATTAAACCATGAGGGTTACACACTGGGTTTAATAACACATTGACCAAAACATTTTGGAATTTCAACCTCATATCACAAGAGCTGTCATTTAGTCCCTCACAATGAAATATTTGTTGCTTATAAGAAATATAGTGAGAATTTTTTTAAATATAATCTAAGCTTGGAACAGAAAAGTAAATAGATTCTTCACGTAGTCTCCTGAAGAAAGTTAGGTCTGCAAACAGCTTGACTTTAGCCCAGGAGACCTCAGGAATTGTAACAGCATAAATGTGTTTGTTTTTAAATCACTAGTGTGGTAATTTTACATTAGCCTTAATAATTGAAATCAGACATTTATCTAAAGGAATGTGTTTAGAAAATTGAGAGGAAGTGTCTCATTTCATTCATTTAGCCTCACCTGCATAAAGGCATTTTGTATTGTATTCCCCCCTTAATTGCAAGACATGTATAATCATTTTGTAGATATTCAGCTTCTCTGGCTGGTAGTGAATTTCTTGTCATCCAAGTGTCAATGGACTTCATATTTTATGCTTTCCAAATATTAATATAACAAAAAGATTCATTTAAATTTCGGGGTAGCATTTACTTTAAATCTTTGTGTCTAAATTTCTCCATCTTTAAATTTTATAGCAAAATTTTATTATATTATCTTTTATACTCATCCTTTTCTTTTTTATCATTTCAACTTTCTCTTAAGTGTCCTTACAAATGTGAGAGTATATATGGGTGTGTGGTTTTCTACATATGTGTGTGTGTTTATTTGAAATAAAATGTACACAAATATACTTATATGCATACATACAACTTTACCTTGAACAGTTTATTTGGAGTCAAGAAAACATCCACATCTCATTTATTTCTTCCAACATTCATCTCAAGTTTTGTTAGCTATCCTACTTTACCTTCAGACATAAGGAAATTGAGGCTCAAGTTTAACAATTACATTGAGAAGCCATTAAACGTTCTTGGGCCTCTTCTTTGGCAACATTCCAGAGTACCACTTGACCACTGTCATCGTGCATTTTTTGGATCTGCATCTAGTCTTTCCATTGTTTTAGTTTCTTTCCATAAAGGAGTCATATAATGAAAAGAAATTATTACAAGGAAAATTGGATCTTCTTAGTGATACCAACATGGTAGACTTTGCTATGGATGTAAACAAAAACCTTTATTCTCGTGATATTCCTCATGCTTTGAGAGAAAAAGAACCACAGTTGTTGCACACCTGAAAGAGATTCAGGCATAAACAGAACCAACTGTGAAGATGCTTGAAGATCCAGAAACTACAAGGCAAATGCAGTCAGGCAGGGATGGTCGGATGCTGTCTGACTGCCTGTCAGACAAGCATGGTTTTAGGCAAGAATATTTAGACACACTCTACAGGTATGCAAAATTCCAATATGAATGTAGAAATTATTCTGGAGCAGAAGAATAGCTCTACTTATTTAGAGTATTGGTTCCAGCAATGGATAGAGATGCTTTGAGTTTACTCTGTGGGAAACTGGCATCTGAAATCTTAATGCAGAATTGGGATGTAGCCATGGAAGACCTTACCGAGTTAAAAGAGACCA
This sequence comes from Desmodus rotundus, assembly GCF_022682495.2. Taxonomy (NCBI): domain Eukaryota; kingdom Metazoa; phylum Chordata; class Mammalia; order Chiroptera; family Phyllostomidae; genus Desmodus; species Desmodus rotundus. The sequence continues at coordinate 44,077,451 of NC_071395.1, read as the reverse complement.
TCGATAATAATACTGTGAGTTCTCCACTCCAGTCTCTTCAGCAGTGAACACGGCTCATTCACTGGTCTCTGTTTGTTTTCTTCAACCACCCCAAAGGGCATGATAATATTATTGATCTCTTCCTTTACCAGCCACAGTATCTTAATGCAATTCAATGTGTCCACATGTTCTTTGCTATTTAACTACAGCAGTCATAACAAACAAAGATGTTGGACAATGCGAACAGGTGCTAAAAGATCTAGTTAAAGTTATTCAACAGGAGTCTTACACATATAAAGACCCAATTACAGAGTTTGTTGAATGTTTATGTGTTAACTTTGTGTTTCATGGAGTTCAGAAAAAGCTGAGGGTTTGTAAATGAGTGCTTGTGAATGACGTCTTCTTAGTGGATTATATTGAGGATTTTATTGAAAATGCTCATTTCTTCATATTTGAAACTCATTGTTGCATCCACCAGTGCATCAGCATTAACATGACTCCAGAAGAAGTTGAAAGGTGGATGCAAATTTGATTAGAAATGCAAGACTGGATGACAAAATTGATTCTAAATTAGGTCATGTGATTATGGGTAACAATGTAGTCTCATCCTCTCAGGAAGTGATTGAAAAGACCAAAAGCCTTTCATTTAGAAGGCAGATGTTGGCCATGAATATTGAGAAGAAACTTAAACAGAATAGTGGCTCAGAGGCTCCTAACTGGGCAACTCAAGACTGCCTTCTACTGAAGAACTATAAAGACAAAACAAAAAAACAAAAAAACAACAACAGAAACTGTAAAGGAAAGATGAAATAATAAAACCATTATATAAATGGTGACATACATTTTAGAAACAACATCTTGAGTATAAATTTTGGAGAATTTGAATAAAACTGCCTGTTTCATTAAATAAAAGTTTATTGTGCACTTTCTTGACTTATACACAACTAGAAATGTCAGGTATGGACTTTAAGTTTTATGACTTTTATTCATCACATTGAATATTTGAATCATGTTCCAGTTATATTATACAATGATACTTCAATAAATTACTTAGAAGGAAAAAAGCATAGCAGTGCATGGATTGGAGTAGGATCTAGAGCTCAGGTAGCTGATTCACACTTAGAAATGGTAGAAGGTATCTCTTCTACTTGGGAAAAACGCAAAGTGCACTCTAAAAAGGACAATAAATAAACAAAACGAAGCAGAAACAAATTGATAGATAGAGAGAACAAACTAACGTTACTAGAGAGGGAGGGAATGGGATTGGGTAATAACAGGAAGGGGATTATGAAGTATAAACATTAGTTATAACATAAGTATAGGGATGTAAAGTACAGCATAAGCAATAGCGTTGATAATACTGCAATAACTATGTACAGTGACATGTGGTTATTAGACTTATTGTACTCATCAATTTGTAAGGTATATAAGTATTGAATCACTATGTTATATACCTCAAACTAATATAATGTTGTATGGTAACTGTAATTAAAAATAAATTAAAAACATAAAATTGGCCATAACTACACAGGTGAGGCTAAAATTATCACCATGGTTCTCTGAAGGTACAAGAGGAAGGACAAAGACATAGTTGGTATCAGAGCAAGGATTAGAAATGCTACACTGCTGGCTTTAAAGATGGGTAAAGGGGAGTGATGTCAGAGAAGTGGCTGTGTGAGAGATCCCCTTGGTGTCTCCCCGGAAATGTCAACAATTTGAACAGCTATAATTTGACAAAGGATTCATTGCTCAATGGACATGTATGCCTCAGAGACCTACACATTGAAACATTTAAGGTGGGCCAGAGTGAACAAACAGAGGAGGGAAGAATATATGATGGACCTGGAAAAGGACAGAGCACAGGGGCTCGGCTGTGGCTTTCAGGCAGTTGGCATTCCAGAAAAGGAAAAAGAACCACTGAGTCCTTCCATACTATGGACTCCCAAAACTCACCTTCCGTCACACTTGGTGTCAGGTTGTGGAGTACTTTATGTGCAAAATGAATAATGCTTACTATACAATCACTATTTCTCCTGAGTAAAGATTTCACTCTGACATTGACCCCAAGTTTGGGTGCTGAGGGGGCCCCACGGAGGTCCAAGTTCACCTACAACAACAGGGCAAAAGAAAAAGTGAATCTGGTAACTGTAGAAAATCCCACCCCCGAGCATTGCTGCTACAGTGACAGCAGCTACTGAGGTCAATTCTGGGATTTCACACAGCTCAAAAACTGTAGACTCAGTGCCACATCCTAGAAAATAATGGCAAGACCTCTTCCTAGGATTCTACTATAGAAGTGCCACACATACAGAGATGCCTAGACACAGAAGGAACCCATCAAATAGATTGAATAACCACGGTAACGAAGCAGCTTAGAAAGAAAACAAAAGTCTCCAGAAAGCAAAGTAGAACACATGGATATATGTATTAAAAATGACAGAGAATTTCAGATTGCAATACTGAAAATACTCAACAAAGTGCAAGAAAATATCAACACACAATTGTCTTTCCCATTTTAGCCATTTTTAAATGTGAATTCAGTGGCATTAAGTACATTCACGATGTCCAACCATCACCACCTTACATTTTCATCATCCTAAACAGAAATCCTGTATCTCTGAAGCAATTATCCATCATTTTCTCTTATCTCATCCTCTGGTAACCTCTTTTCCTCTACCAATTTGCCTATTGCCATCAAAGTATATATACTTCACTTTTATCTATGACTTTCATATAATATGTTCATCACATGAAGATAAAAACTTGATCTCGGATGACCTTTCCACAGGGTGAGGTTGATTCTCAAGGTCACTTGCCATAAACCCTGCACTGACTCTCCACTAATTTTAGAATTAGTCAACAATTCTGTAGCCAGAATATAAGACTCTCTGTTATCTGGTGACTGCCCACATAGCTAGACTCATGTGTCAGTTTTTATCATCTGCTCCTCATTGTTCATCATGTACTACCAGCTATTTTTCATTTGCTAACAACACTTTAACATTTCATTATAATGCCCAATTACTTTTCTGTAGCATTTTCTGGTGTGTGCTTATTTCCTACTGCACCTGGAATATAACTCCCCTCGTCCTTCAAGTTTCAATGCTACTGTTGGCTGGCCTGGGGCCTTGGTGGACCTGCAAGAGGAGTTGACTATTTGGGGATACTATCAACAAGAGTACAGTAACACCTGACAGTATTAATTTATTCATTTACATGACTTTGCCCAAGTTTAGACTCTGAGCTTAAAAGAAGGAGCAAATCTTACTATTTTCTCCCTCCACAGAATATATTTTAGTGCTTACCATACAGTAATTGCTTAATAAATATTTGCAGAGACCTCAAAACCAGAGAGTTGAGTGAGGGAAACAGATACGTCCTCCATGGTGGGAAATGAGGAGCAATGAAACAAGGGGAGGGATGCCTAGGACAAAGGCTAATGCCAGAAAAGACAGATGGGAGAAAGAAGACACTCTGGTAACCCAGAAACTCCCTCCAGACTCAGGAATAGAACATTTCTTGTGGGGCTCCTGTTCTATAGCCCCAAGAAAGGGCAGGGAGGTTGAAGCACTCATGTGACCTCTGGAAGATATAACTGTGTTTCCCATAAACTGCGATTGGTAGAGTACACCTGAGAGCACTGAGTGGAAGCATTTAAGGGTTTCTGTGGCTTGAGGAGCTCAATTCCCATGTGCCTCACTGAAGACATTTTCTTTTGTCTTTCTGTTTCCAGAGAGATTCATTTGCCTGGAGCTAGGAGAGAAAAACAGAATGCAAACTTGTGCCCGATTTAGTCCTGGGAGACCTCTTTGGGTTCTTATGTCTTTGTCCCCTTTCTTCCGAGAAGGAGGTCACTGCTCTTTAGATATGAATTCTATAACTACATACCTATCAATAATTACTTTAAGTGCTCTCATCAAAAGACATAGGGTGGCTGAGTGAATAAGAACACATGACCCAAGTGTCCATCGATAGATGATTTGGTAAAGAAGATGACCTACATATATAGAATGGAATATTACTCGTTTAGAAAAGAATGAAATTGTATTGTTTGTGGCAACCTGGTTGCATGTAGAGGGCATTGTGCTAAAGGAAATAAGTCAGACATAGAAATTCAAAAACTGTGTATTATCTCTGTCTAAACACTAGAGCTTATACACACAGAGAAGAAATCGATTATTGCCAGACGTGGGAGATGGGGACATAGGTGAAACAGATGGAGTGGGTCAAACGGTAGAAACTTCCAGTTACAAAATCAGTAAGTTCTGGGGTTGTAATCCACAATGACAACATCTGATAACAGTGTGCTGTGTATTAAAAGCTGTTGAGAGAGTACCTATTAAAGGTTCTCATCATAAGAAAAATATTTTTGTTACATTGTGTGGTGATGGATGGTAACTTGACTTATTTGGTGAATCATTATGTTGTCCAGATGAAACTACTATAATGTTAAAGGTCAATTATATTTAAAAATACATACACACTATTATTATCATTCAGTTCATAAGGTCCAATGTCCAAAACATGCCTCATTTTATTAAAGGTAAGGGTGTCCACAGAGCTGTGTTCTCTTTAGGGGAAAATAAAGGATAATCTCTCTGTTTACCTTTTCCTAGTTCTGCAGAATGACAACACTCCTTAGCTCTATGCCCATCCCCATCTTCAAAGTCGGCAATGGGGGAGCAAGTCTTTCCTGCATCACATCACTTCTGGCCTTCCTCTCTCACAGGTAAGGAAATATGATTACTTTGGGTCCACTCAGATAATTCAGGATACTCTCCTGATTGAAGGTTAGCTAATTAGACACCTTTATGTCATCTATCATCTAATTCATGTAGCCTATAATCACAAATGTTGGGGTTCAGGAGGTGGACGTCTTTGGGAGGCCATTATTCTGCCTGCCACATTATGTGACAGGATTCTGGCCAAAGACATGCCAATGGAAGTCTGTTAGGTGGAACTTTTTGGAAATCCTGTAGTTTTTAATTTAAATAATATTTTTAATCAAAATATCAATATAGAAACTGGCATAATATTCAGCAATGCAAGCATGATATTGAGCAAACAATGGCAGCCATGAAAATATACATTGTAACATTCTGTTTATATGAAGTCCAAAGGTGCAATAAGTAATCTATGCTGTTAGAAATCTGGAGAGTGGCGACAAGTGGTAACTGGATTTAGGCACAAAGGGAGCTACTGCGTGGCTGGACATGTACTATTTTTTGGTCTGAGTTACAATTACAGAGAATATATTAGGTTTGTGAAAGTTCATTGAACATTTGATATGATAATATTCCATAAGTACTTTGCACTTCAAAGGAATAAAAATCCCTTCTCATACTCTCCAATACTACCCTCTGAATTCCTCCAAGACTTCCTGTGTGGCTGACAGTTTGACTGTTTGGAAATACAGCAGCTAGTCTGTGACCTCGAGGACAAAACACTCACAGAAAGAATCTTGGTGCGTATAAAATAAGACTCTTTCTTTAACAATTTCATGAGACTGTCAGAGTAGCTATGAACTTCCTCCCTAACTCTACATCTGTGATTTACAAAAAAGTAGTTTTAATTTATAAAAGTCTTTTTATGGCAGATCCTTTGAGCTAGGCCATCCATGATTTAACACACTGTCGTAAAAAGTATATCTGTATTTTTGTAATTTGTGAACACCAGTGGCTCAGTGGGTTGGAGCATCGTCCGGAACACCAAATGGTTGTGGTCAATTCCCAGTAGAGCACATTCCCAGTAGGTTAAGGGTCTGATCCTGGTTGGGGTACGTAAGGAAGCAACCAATCAATGTTTCTCTGTCACATTGACGTTTGCCTCTCTCCCTCCCCTCCTTCCTCTCTCTGGAAATCAATAAACAAATCCTAGGGTGAGGGCATGTTTTTAAAAAGCCTTGAGAAATAAGAATCCTGAAGATAATTAAAAAATAAATCCCCAAAATGCCATAGGGAAACCAAATGAAAAGTTTAGAGATTTTTTCTCTGCGTCAGTAAAGTCTTAGTGGTCACAGAACCTGCCCTCCACCAGAAAGGAACCTGGCATGGATGGGCACTTGTGACATCACTTACTGCCCTCCCTGCTGGGTTACTTGTAGTCTCCAGAGATTCTCATCTCTCTTCAACCTTCCCATTCAAGGTATTCACAGTGGAACTTACACAGAAACGCCCCCTCTTCTTTCAAATTCCATTCTCTGTTCTATCTGCATTTCAAATGCCGCCTTTGTCCATCAGGCGCCCACCCCAGGCAAATACAAGTATCAGATTGGGAATCATTATGAATATGTGAAGAGGAGGCCAATAAAAAGAAAAGCACTGTCTACATGAGGAAGCCCAAAGAGATGGTTCAAGGAAAGGAAGAGCTCCCTAGCTCTGTTAATCCATGAGTTAAGTCCCTGGACTCGAGAATTCTGGAGGGAAAGTTTTATTTCTTTTCAGCCTAGAAAAGGCAAGCTGGAGGCAGGGGGAGAGGGTGGTGGTGTTCATATGCAGAGCTGTTTGACCCTCTAGAGTGGAATTTCCACATCTGCTCATTAAACATATTTTTAGTCTCACCTTATTCTCTAACAACATTCAGTTTGAGGTGGGGGATGCAGAAATAAAACATGACTGAATTGAAATTTACATAAATGGTAGGTAGTCTGTTTGCAAAGGTGGTCCCAATTATTTGTTTGTATTCTTTGGCAATGTGACTGTGAATCTCCTCCCATACAAAGGCAGAGTCTATTTCTCTACCTTTGGAACTGGGATACACTTATGAATTCTTATTTGCTTTGGCCAATAAATATGGTGGAAGTGACTGTGTTTTCCCAGGACTCGTCGTTTTGGCTGCTCACACTCAGAATTTTGGCTCAGCTGTGTGAACATACCAGGTGGGCCTTCCAGAGGAGAGGACGTTTGCACACAGCTCACTTATCTCAATCTAGGCCTCTCTAGATCAGCCACAATACCTGAACCCCTAATATATACCACAGCACAGCCAAGGTCAGCAGACACACCCTGGCTGACCCATAGCTGACTACAGACTCATGTGGAGACCAGAAGACATCGGAACACCTCCCCACTATAAAAATGCATTAGAAAATAAAGGAATTATATTAAACTGTTCCCTTTGGGGATGGCTGGTTATATAGCAATAACAAACTGATATTATAATCAAAGCAAACACAACTGAGATAATTATAATAATCAGTTACTTACTTTTAGCATTTGTACTCATGGAGGACAGGATTCACAATCATGCCTTTATTCAAATGTATTTGAGATAACTGCATAAAAGCAAATCCACTAAGATTCCCTTCCAGGTAGTCAGGACAGGGTGGAATGACGTGCACCTTTGTGCAGGAAAATTGGTGATCACTTTTCAAATGAATGGGTAGGATTTTAATTCCTGTGTGATACATCCTTTGATGGAAAAAACTGAAGATATTCTGGAGTATAAAGGAGATATATATTGTATGACATTCATATGGGTCACACACTATCCCTTTGGTGGATTTAAAAACATTTAGAAAAGGGGAGACTTTTCATTTAGAGCACTAGAAGGAGTCCCATTTGTAGGGAGCAGTTGAAAGCATTCAAGCAGAAACAGGAAAATAGATCAGAAAAAACCCACAAAATATTCCACATAATTCTTCAGCCCTCACACATGGAAATCATATTCCACACTTCAATGAGTAGATGTGCACCATGAAAAATAGTTTGAACAATAATAAATAGTCTGCCAATTTTTGCTTCATTATATGTATGGTCAACTGTTACATATTAGATCAGTCTATTTATTAAAATGTATGTCTCTTGGTAGACTCATCTTGAACATATGGATTTGATAATCATTTTTTTCCAGGGGCTATGGTAGGCATGTGGACACACAGCTGAATAACAGAATTAAGTGTATAAAACCAGGAGGCCAGCTATAAAACATACCAGCATGTTCAAGTCTACATTGTCAAGAAGTGTGGTAAAGGTACTGCTATAGAAAATAGTGATGACCATGGAAGTGAAAATTCTGGTCTCAGATATTCCTCTACAACAAAATTATGTAAATGACCTCAGTATCCAAGTGTAGTTTGGGCCATAGGAGTGTAGAATTCATGACTATTCTTTTAGTAAAACAACACAAATATTACTTGGAATGATATAAGAAAATAAATTTTCTTATGTCATAAGACAATAAATTAGGTTAAAGTAATTCATGTTAATCCATGAGATACATGAGAATTTGTAATTACATATGGCCCAAAGATTGTATTAACTTGTGTCAAACATCTTGCTGGGCAGCTTTGAACATTCATGGACATTTCTTCACCCTCATACAGTTGGCCCTTGAAAAGCCTACCTGCCAAGGAATCTTTCCAGGGCCCTCTTTATGTCCTTGTTCCTGAGACTGTAGATGAAGGGGTTCAGCATGGGTGTGACCACAGTGTACATCACTGAGGCTGTGGTACTTGACTGTGAGTGGCGGGTACCAGCAGAGCTGAGATACACACCTAGGCATGTACCATAAAATAAGGAGACAACTGAGAGGTGAGAGGCACAGGTGGAAAATGCTTTATACTTCCCCTGAGCTGAGGGGATTGCTCATATGGATGACACTATCTTAGTGTAAGAATAAAGGATCCCAGTAAGGGGACCACCACCTAGCAGCCCTGCTGAAAAGTACATCACCAGGTCATTAGGAAAAGTGTTAGAACAGGCAAGTTGGATCACCTGTTTGAGTTCACAAAAAAAGTGGGGGATTTCTAAGTCTGAGCAGAAGGACAGATCCAACACCATTAAGCATTGTAACAGGGAATTCAGGACACTCATGATCCAGGACACCAGAACCAGCACTCCACAGAGCTGGGAGTTCATGATCACTGTATAATGCAGGGGATGACAGATGGCCACATACCTGTCATAGGCCATGCCGGTAAGGATGAAGTCATCTAACACTGTAAAGAGCATAAAAAAATACATCTGGGTGATGCACCTGCATAGGTGATGCCTTTGCTCTGTGTCTGGATGTTCACCAGCATCTTCAGGATGGTGGTAGAAGTGAAACAGATGTCTACCAGGGACAGGTTGGAGAGGAAGAAGTACATGGGCATGTGGAGATGGGAGTCTGAGCTGACAGCCAGGATGATGAGCAGGTTTCCCAACACCGTGATCAGGTACATGCAGAGGAAGAGCCCAAATAGAAGGGGCTGCAGTCCAGGTGTCTCTGAAAATCCCAGGAGAAGAAATTCTGAAACCTGTGTAACATTGCCTGGTTCCATGTGGTGCAGGTGACTACCAAAAGATAGAAGCAAATGAATAATTAATTTTCACACTGGTAAACATTAGTAACTAAAATAAATGCTACTTTTATATTTTAGAATCCAAAAAAATTTACATTTTTAGTGTAGGATCTGTTTCCTGTTACGGCATGTCCTATGCCATTGCTCATTAGAATTTCCTTTTCTACCATCAACCTATTCTTCAAACTCAATGTATATTGCTGTTTAATTAAGGAAGTAGTTCAAGCTTCTGAGGAATATACTCATATATTGACTTTAGACTATGTTTCAGGCACTGTTCAGAGTACAGGATGACGAAAACAAGAGTATCTAGAAACAAATCATAGACAAATATAATAAAACAAAAATAATAATATCTAGTAGTGCAGATGCTATATAGAAAGGCAAATTCGATAAGTGAAGAAAGTTGATAGAGGTTGTTCTATTTTTTGTCAAGACTTACCAACAGGCAACACGTTAACAGGAACCTCAAAGAAGAGTTAGTGGGAGGCTAAGGAGGACCAAGTGTTTTCCAGGCAGTGGATACAGACAGAGCAAAGACCCTGGGTAAGATGATTGTTTTAGAAAATCAAGGCTCAGAACACGCCAGTGTGTCTGGGCCCAGAGAGATGGAGTCAGAGAATATTAATAAAAAGGGGGGCCTCCATGTTGCTGTTGAAACTTCAAGTCACAGAGAGTCCCTTTTGCAACCTATGAAATTCTTGCACTTTATTAATCTGCTTGGAAAAGCATCCTGTGAACTGAAAAGAATTTCCTCCTTAGTCCCTTCTCTTGATGGAGTTCTGGCCCCTGTGTGATACGTCACCTTGGAATACATGGGTCCAGGTAGCCCTACTCTGAGCACTGCTCTCAGCTTACGAGGCAGGTGCACACACACACCAGGTCTCCTCATGGGTGTGGTTTCCATGTTTGTCTCACTCACTATGTAGGCTGTGACTAGATACCACTCATGAGTCCAGATCAAGTATCTTTTCCAAAAAAAATTTAGACATACTACCTCAATACTGGTATGGTAAGGGTGCATGCACAAATAAGCTTGGGGTCCCATACAGGAATGTCCATTTTGTGCCCTGTGTTTAAAGAAACATAAACATAGAGGGAGAGAGAGGAATAAAATGGATATGAGGTAGAAAAATATCTATTGATAATAAGTTCAAGTGATCTCTGAGAGATGATGAGGAAGAAATGTATTTGGATTCTGGCAGCTTTCTAACCCTAACTACACTCCCTTTTAGTCAAGCAAAAATAATAAAGGACAAAAGATGTATTTATCCAAAACACAAAGGTACTTATGTACATATTGTGTGGAAACACCTTGCAGATTGACTACATAGTGAAAAGTGACCAACAAAACAAACTATATTTTACAAAAGGAAACCTTTTTAATATCAAGCAGTGGAAGACTGGCTTTTCCTGTGTCTATTCTATAGTTATTTGACCAGTGGGTTTTTATAAGGTTAAAATGCAGATGAGACAAAACCCTCCCTCACTTTTCTCAAGTGGCCCCTTTCTTTTTCTTGGACTTTGGATTTGGACCTCATTTTTGGGAAATCAGTAGGCACTGTCTAATTCTGCTTCTGGTCTTCATCCAACATGCAAAGGCCTCCTCAGGAAGTGAGCAATAAAGCCTGCACACACCATGACAATCCAACCTGTTACACTGAGTGACTTTCTTTATGGGACTTAAGCCCAACCACGTTATCTTGCAAACATTTAATTTACCGTACTCTGCCTTCACCATCACAATGGGTTGAGGGAGATTGGTGGCAGGGAAATGGAGACAACGTTTCTGGAATAACAATAAAAAAATAGTGTGGAGATATAAATAAAAAAATATAAAAATTCACAATTGGAAAAAAAAATCTGCTAATTTAAAAACAGAAAAAAATGATGTCAGATCTGAAGCATGGCTTCTCCTGCTTTGTTCACCTCTGTATTTTCGCAGATGTGTGTAGACCTGTGCACTTACCCAGGAACCCGTTGAAGTGAAAGTGAAGTAATGAAAGGAATGGCAGGGAGAATAAAACCTGGTTGAACAGAGTGATTTAGCAACTGTGTTAAAGAAAATGAGGGGAGCATCAAAAATTAATGAAAACAAGATATAAATACCAATGTACATTCCTAATTAAATTGTCAAAGGCATAGACACAAAAGGTAATGTATGGTGTCCCTAGACATGGTGGCAAAGCAGAGGTTCAGTGTTATTTGTTGGTGAATCAGGAATTAGGCGTCAGTATATAAGTACATTTAACGCATGGTAAGGTTGTATTTCTTTGTATTGGGAAAGGTTGGATTTTTGAATAAAAGCTGGAAAAAGAAATATCCACCTGGAAGGAAATGAAGTTGATCACCCTACCTCTGTTGTGTTACATAATATCTGGGGGATTGACTACACTGGAAGAATAACCAGTCCTTTTCTGTGAACAGAATGAAAACTACATATTAATATTGATGGGTGGGCCAAACCACCCTAATCAAGTCAGAGATTAGGAATAAAAAGACAGTCATATTTAACAAATAAAATGCAAAATATTTTTATGGCAAAACATCCCCTAAGTCAATTGAGAAATAATAATTTTATTTATTTTTATTTTTATTGTCTTAATTTTTATTGAATTTATTGGGATGACATTGGTTAATAAAATTATGTAGGTTTCAGCTGTACAACTATCTAATACATCACCTGTATGTTGCTTTGTGTATTCAGAGCTCAAAGTCAAGTCTTCTTCTGTCAACATTTATCCCCCTTTTACCCTCTTCTACATTGAACCATCATAAATTTTAAAAATCATCTAAAACTCTGACGATGAAAAAATAGTAACCATATAGTAATATGCAAATTATTCAAAAAACATCAAATATGAATCCTTGATCAAAATCTGAAAAAGTTCAGCAAACAACAAAAAAGTTCTTTCACAACTGTCGGCCCGGAGAAAAGGTTAGAAAAATGTCACATTGACTGGGATGCGGACTTTTAAACAGGTAGCAAAGGGGTGCTCGTTTTTTTCCTGGCAGAACTGTGGAGTGTTACAGCATTGGGAAAACAGACTGCAGGCAGCTGCACACACTACCAGCACCTGTGTCTCTAATGCAGGGCTCCTCAGTCTCTGCAGGACTGCCTTTCTGGGCCAAGTCTTTGTCTGAGGTGTGGTCTCTCTTGACCACTGCAGGAGGTTTACAGCAACCTGGACTTTACTGACACCTCCCATGACACAACCAAAAATGTCTCCAAAGATTGCTCTGTGTCCCCTGGGGGAACAGTATATTGCCTCTGGTGGAGAGCCAGAGTTTTAAGGAAACAATCTCAAAATATTTTCATATATTGTTATAATAGCAATATAATGAGAAAATATACCTTAGATTTCAAGTGTGGCTAGCACAGCCACACCACAGAAAATTATGTAGACATAGAAATAAATAAATAGCGTCTTATACCCTTTTTGACTTAAGGGAACACCATAGGTATTGTTGAGTAGGAAGAGTGGAGATACAGAAAAAAAATTCTACAACACATAAAGAGCATTTCTGATGGGTCAGGATGCTGTTCATGCATCTGTACAAAAACACATGAGTGTGCATGTGAGCATAACATGGGAAGACAAGATTTTAAAAAAGAAACTAAGACCTTATGGAATAAAGATTAGAGCAGAAATATAATTAGATTAAATATACTGATTACAAAACTATTGTATGAAAAACAACTAAGGGAGAATCAAATTAATTTACATCAAAATAGAAATAATAATTTAACAATGCCAACATGAGCCACTGATCCCAGATTAAATTGCCATAGGGTTGGAAATAAAAGAATGTTATAAAGAGGTTTATCAAATCAGGGACAAAGCAGTATCTAAGTCATAATATCTTCTCATAGAGAGATATGTGGATTCAAATTTGGTTATGGAAGGTACAGGTAATCCTCAGTCCAATCTTTATAAAGAATACCTTCCAGAGGATGGTAGAAGATGATGCCCATTTTGAAAGTGGAGCTGACCACAGAAGGCAAAGGAGCAATACAGAATGAAGGAGACGTGGACGAGTGGCAGTATGTATGTAGGTGATTTATTAGTGCTACCTACACACAAGAACTTTCACTTTCATGTTTTGTTTATAGCAAGGATTCACACGTGAAGAATATAAAAGTAAACAGCTGTGTTTTGTTTCAGTAAGAAAAGTAAAAAATAAAAAAGCAATGGAGAGTATACAATGTGACTGAGTGATAGATTTGAGCCCACACAGTTCATAAATACTCACAATTCTCCACATTTATGTACATAAAAGGACTCAATGACAACAACAAAGTTGGTGGGGGAAAAACCCCTCCAAATCTTTGCTTAGAACAATGCAATAAAAAACAGGAATCAAAGCATGCTGACCCCACTCTGCAAATGTCTGGAATTTGCAGACAATTTACACTAGAGGAAACAAATGAGTAACTAACCCACAAGTGTATTCAGGTCACAGGTCATGAAGTAATGGCAAAATTAAGCTATTTAGCACATCTCCTTTTACTTATCAAACACATTATTTTTCATGATAATTGCATACCCAGAGTGAAAGAAGATACTGTGGAATGTACGTGTCATGACCACTGTTGCAAGGTAATATTTGCAAGAAGTGTATTGAATATGGATCTGTCTCATCAATATGGAAACAGTGTTTAAAATGCCCCATGATAAAAATAAAGAACTGCCCTCACTTTACTGCACAGGTCCCCACAGCTAGTACTCTATTTTACTCCAGCCTTTAGTTGGAAAACTCATTGTACCTGTTCTACTTTCACTTGAAATACTTGATGTCTCCCATTGCCACCTCAATTGGGCTTCCACGAGGGAGTAGTGAGCAATGACCTAGATGTTGCTGACTTCAATGTTTACTTTTCTTTTAAGCATCCCAAACAAATCATGAACTAGTTAATCAGGTAAACAAACAACCATATGCTGATGGCTGTAAGAGACCTCAGGTGAATGTGCTTGGCTTTGGCTCTCTCTGAACCTTTCCTGGAGCACCTACTGCACACTGGCCTCACCTGCTCTGGAGTTCTGAAAGACAACCTCCAGGGTAAAGAAAGTCTACCATCCTGGATGGATGGATGACAAGGGAGGCTGAAGCTCTCTGCTCAGATAAGACAGCAAAGAGGATGCAAGCAAAGGTCTCCTAGACAAACTTAGGGTTCCAAAAGCAACAACCAGGTCCCATCCAGCCCAAGGTCACACACGCTGAGAGGCTGGAGATGAGGAGCTATTTACAGCTCTCTATGTCTGCTTGTTAGGTACATTTACATCCTGTTCTTCCAACCTCTAATTGCATGGTTTCCCTGTGGGTCTAGACAGAAGGGGCTGTTTTCCTGGAGATTCTGTGTTCCCAACAGACCAGCTTGGAAGTCCAATGAATCCTGTTCTTACTAGTTCCTCCTCATAAAGCCTGTGGGTTTCAAAGACTAACCTCCCAACACTTCATCCAAACCCTGATTTAAAATTTTTCCAAATTTAAGACTGAGGATCCAGTCTGGATTAGAAAAACTCAAATCCCTATATATTTACTTGTGGTAGAGACACAATCCCTGATGTCTACAGATAATTGCTATTTTTGTTTTCAACAAGGAGGAGAACTAAGTTCCTTTGATTAAACCTTGAGTTTTACATAGTGGGCTTCATGACACATTGGCCAAACAATTTTGAATTTCAACCTCATATCACAAGAGCTGTCATTTAGTCCCTCACTATGAAATATTTGTTACTTATAGAAATACAGTTAGATTTTTTTTTACATTATAATCTAAGCTTGGAACAGAAAAGTTAATAGATTCTTCCTCATAGCCTCCTGAAGAATGTTAGTGCTGCAAACATCTTAACTTTAGCCCATGAGACTTCAGGAATTGTAAGAGCACAAATGTGTTTGTATTTAAATCACTAGTGTGGTAATTTTACATTAGCATTAATAATACAAGACAGACATGTATCCAATGGAATTTGTTTGTGAAATTGAGTGAAAGTGTCTCATTTCATTCACTTAGCCTCCCCTGGGTAAGGAATTTTGCATTGTATTCCCCCCTTAACTGGAAGAACGTATAATCATTTTGTACATGTTCAGCCTCTCTGGATGCTAGAGAATTTCTTTTTGCCTAAGTGTCAATGGGTTTCATGTGTTATACCTTTGAGAAATTAATATCAAAAAAGGAATTCATTTCTACGCAGCAGAGAGAATGACACAGCTTACAGTTTTTGTGGCAGAATGGATAGAAATGGAGAGCATTATGCTAAGTGAAATAGCCAGGGGGTGAGGGACAAATACCATATGATCTCACCTTTAACTGGAAAATAAACAACAGAAGAAAAAATTAAACAAAATATAACCAGAGACACGGAAGTTAAGAACAATGTAACAATAGAGGGGAGTGGGGAAGGGATAGTGGGGAGAAGGGTTTTCAGGAACTACTATAAAGGACACACTTTTCGGAAGATGGAGGCAACATAGGTGGGAGCGGAGTCCACTTCCCCTCAACGCCAGGGAAATACCTAGCTGATCTGAGGAGCAGAGCGAACAGCCAACAGTATTCCAGCATATATGAAGATCAGAGACCAAAGATAGAGGACATTGAAAGATCTGATGGTAAGAAGAGTGCTTAAGGACAATAAGGTCCCCGGGAGCGGGGACCGCGCGGTACAAGGGCGGCAGAAGCGCCAGCCCAGGCGCAGGGGCTGCTGCAGGAGTCTTGGGAGAGGGCCAGGCTGAGCTGTGAGCAGCCAGGTGCTTGATTGGACCAGGGGGGCTTGAATAGGAGGAATTTCTCAAAAAGAAAAAGAAAATAGAGACACTCAGGGGCTAGTTAGAGAACTCTCGGCAGCAGCCGAGGCCCCTGGCGCCCCTCCCGCCTCCGTCCCTGGACTGTGAGCTACAGATAAGCAACCCTGGCGCTCACCTGAGGCCCGGTCGCGGGCACCTGATTAGCGAACTGGGGGCACACACATGAAACCCTGGAGGGGCGCCCACACCTGAAACCTCCGATAGCATCTGGAGCAGAGGTTAGCTGCTCCACCCACAGGCCCAAAACCTTGGACCCAAGTGTCGTGTGATTCAGTCCCAGGGCAGCCCCGCCCGCCCGAGAGACTCAAGCCCAGGGCGGTTGGATCAGCCAGCTGTGAGCTCCAAGCACAAAGCACAAAGCCGCTTGAGAGCTTCCCAAACCCAAAAGCGGCTGGATCCCCCTGCTGCACGCTCATGCGTCCCAAGCTAAAGTGGCTGAAGCCACCGCTTGCGCGTCCCAAGAACAAAGCTGCTGGATTGGCTGATCAACGGCCTGATTGCCTGCCAGGGACCACACCTACAGCGCCTACCTAACACCTGCCCACAGAGCCCTGCAGGGCCTACTAGCTCTCTAGGACAAAGGCAGAACACCCAGCTGAGGGGAACTGCAGGTCTAGGGGAGACTGCAGGCTGAAGGACAGTGAAGAGTGTGGCCCAGGAAGGGAGAAAAGTGAAACCAATCCTTCCAACCACCCCCTCCTGTTGCACAGACAGGACGACCAGCAGAACTAACCTGACCGGTTTAAAGCCAGCAGAAGATTTTTTTTTTCCCTTTTTTATTTTCCTTTCCTCCTTTCCCACTGAATTCCTTCTTCCTTTCTGTCCTTCTTTCTTTTTTTTTTAATTCCTTCTTCCTCCCATCCTTTACCATTTTTATGTCTTCTTCCTGCCTTCTTTTATCTATTTCTATGTTTTAATTTTTGTTAAAATTCCTTCTTATCTTGCCTCCGATCTTTCTTTATTCCTTCTTCCCTCCTTCCTTCCTTTCCTCCTTTTCTATTTCCTTTTTCCCTCCTTCCCATCTTTTTTTTTTCCTTTCTTTCTTCCCCCCATTCTCTTTTTCCCACAGGTGAGACAACAAAACCTGGAGTGCTGAAAAGACTAGAGTTACCGTGTTAAACCCATAAATGTCACCTCAAGACCAGTGAGCACAGAAGATTAAGGAGACAGCACCACCGAATCCCATTGGCATTCTACCATAGAAATTCATACCATAAACCCAGGGAGTCAGAATAGTACAATTTAAGAAGCAGAGGCCAACAAGAAGAGTCTCACAAACAATGGGAAGACAAAGAAACAATTCCCAAATGAAAGGAAAGGAGGAAGTCTCAGAAAGAATGCTAACTGAAAAAGAGGCAAGTCAACTATCAGATACTGAGTTCAAAGCAATGGTCATCAGGAAGCTCACTGAGCTCTCTGAGCTCAAAGAGAACTACCAGAAACTACAAGGAAACTACAATGAACTCACTGCAAACTATATCAACATGAAAAAGGAAATAGAAACTATGAACAAGAGCCAAGAGGAAATGAAGAATACAATTTCTGAATTGAAGAACACAGTAGAAGGAATAAAAAGCAGACATGATGAAGCAGATGATCGGATCAGCGAGCTGGAGGACACAGTAGAAAAAAACACCCAGAAAGAGCAAGAAAAGGAAAAGAGGCTCAGAAAGAATGAAGAGGCAATAAGGGAAATGCAGGACAACATGAAATGTAACAATATCCGTATAATAGGAATACCAGAAGGAGAAGAAGAGCAAGG
This sequence comes from Desmodus rotundus, assembly GCF_022682495.2. Classification (NCBI taxonomy): domain Eukaryota; kingdom Metazoa; phylum Chordata; class Mammalia; order Chiroptera; family Phyllostomidae; genus Desmodus; species Desmodus rotundus. The sequence goes on along the minus strand of NC_071395.1, from coordinate 44,059,620 downwards.
GATAGAAAACCTGTTTGAAAAAGAAATGATGGAACATTTCCCGAATCTGAGGAGAGAAAAAGTCACCCAAATCCAGGAAACACAGAGAGTCCTAAGCAAGAGGAACCTAAAGAGGCCTACTGCAGACATATCATAATTAAAATGGCAAAATTCCAAGACAAAGAGAGTATCTTAAAGGCAGCAAGGGAGAAAAAGGAAGTAACGTACAACGGAGCCCCAATAAGGTTAGCAACTGACTTCTCAATGGAAACGCTCCAAGCCAGAAGGGAATGGCAAAAAATATACCAAGTAATGAGAACCAGAGGCCTGCAACCAAGACTACTTTACCCAGCAAGGCTCTTAATCAAGATAGAAGGCCAAATAAAGAGTTTCCCAGACAAAAGAAGTCTAAAAGAATACAGCTCCACCAAACCAGCTCTGCAAGAGATGCTAAAGGGACTGCTTTAAGGAAAGGAAGGAAAAGAGAAAGACAGAGGAACACAGGTAGGAATAAAGGCAATGAGTAACTTCCTATCGATAATAACCTTAAACGTAAATGGATTAAATGCTCCAATCAAAAGACATAGAATAGCTGAATGGATAAGAAAACATGACTCACACATATGCTGCCTACAAGAGACCCATCTAAGGACAAAAGACTTACACAGACTGAAAGTGAAGGGCTGGAAACAAATTTTCCAAGCAAACGGACAGGAAAAAAAAGCAGGGGTAGCAATACTCATATCAGACAAAATAGACTTCCAAGGAAGGGCCATAAAGAGAGACCCAGAAGGTCACTTCATAATACTCAAAGGAAGAATCCAGCAAGAAGACATAAACATTGTAAATATATATACACCCAACATAGGAGCACCCAACTACATAAAGAAAATCTTGGAGGATTTCAAGAAAGATATTGACAGCAACACAATTATATAGGGGACTTTAACACCCCACTATCAAAAATGGACAGGTCTTCCAAACAAAATATCAACAAAGATATTGTGTCACTTAACAATACCCTAGAGGAAATGGACTTAACTGATATATATAGAGCTTTTCATCCCAAAGAAGCAAAATACACATTCTTTTCAAGTGTCTATGGAACTTTTTCAAAGAGAGACCACATGATAGGACACAAAGCAAGCCTCAACAAATTCAAGAAAATTGAAATCATATCAAGCATTTTCTCTGACCACAAGGGTCTGAAACTAGAAACCAACCCCAAAGGAAAAAACCCAAAACACTCAAAATCATGGAGACTGAATAGCATGCTATTAAACAATGAATGGGTCAAGAACGAGATTAGGGAAGAAATCAAAAACTTTCTGGAAACAAATGAAAACGAACTCACAACAACCCAAAACCTATGGGACACAGCAAAGGCAGTCCTGAGAGGGAAGTTCATAGCAATACAGGCCTACCTTAAGAAGTTAGAAACAGTTTAAACAAACAACCTAACTCTACGCCTACAAGAACTGGAGGAACAACAACAAAGACAGCCCAGAGCAAGCAGAAGGAAGGAAATAACCAAGATCAGAGCAGAGTTAAATGACATACAGACTAAAACCACAATTGTAAGGATCAATGAATCCAGGAGCTGGTTCTTTGAAAAGATAAACAAAATCGACAAGCCTTTAAGTAGGCTCATCAAGAAGAAAAGAGAGAGGATCCAAATAAACAGAATTAGAAATGAAAGAGGAGAGATTACAACTGATACCACAGAAATACAAAGGATTGTAAGAAATTACTATGAAGAACTGTATGCCAAGAAATTTGAAAACCTAGGTGAAATGGACACATTTCTAGAAAAATACAATCTTCCAAAACTGACTGAAGAAGAAGCAGAAAACCTGAACATACCAATAACAGCAAAGGAAATTGAAGCAGTCATCAAAAAACTCCCAACACACAAAAGCCCTGGACCAGATGGTTTCACAGGAGATTTATACAAAGCATTTAAGGAAGAGCTAACCCCTATCCTTCACAGACTATTCAAAAAAATCCAAACTGATGGAAGACTCCCAAACTCTTTTTATGAAGCCAACATCATCCTAATCCCAAAACCAGATAAAGACACAACGAAGAAATAAAACTTCAGGCCAATATCGCTAATGAACATAGACGCTAAAATTCTCAACAAAATATTAGCAAACCGCATCCAGCAATATATTAAAAAGATCATCCACCTTGATAAAGTGGTATTCACCCCAGGGATGCAAGGATGGTACAATATTCGCAAATCAATAAACATAATACATCACATCAACAACAGCAAAGACAAAAATCACATGATCATATCAATAGATGCAGAAAGAGCGTTCGATAAGATACAGCACCCATTTCTGATAAAAACACTCAGCAAAGTGGGAATAAAGGGAGCAGTCCTCAACATAATTAAGGCCATATATGAGAGACCTACAGCCAACATCACACTCAATGGACAAAAACTTAGAGCTTTCCCACTAAGATCAGGAACAAGACAAGGATGCCCTCTCTCACCACTCCTAGTCAACATAGTATTGGAAGTCCTAGCCACAGCAATCAGACAAGAAAAAGCAATAAAAGGCATTCAAATTGGAAAGGAGGAAATGAAACTGTCACTGTTTGCAGACGACATTATAGTGTACATGGAAAATCCTATAGACTCCACCAAAAAACTACTTGACCTAATAAATGAATGTGGCAAAACAGCTGGATACAGAGTCAATACCCAGAAATCAAAGGCATTCCTGTACACCAGCAACGAAACTGCAGAAACAGAAATCAGGAAAAAAATCCCATTCGATATAGCAACAAGAAAAATAAAGTACCTAGGAATAAACCTAACCAAGGAGGTAAAAGACCTGTACTAAGAAAACTACACAACACTGAAGAAAGAAATTAAGGAAGACACAAACAAATGGAAGCATGTACTATGCTCATGGATTGGAAGAATTAACATCATCAAAATGGCCATACTACCCAAAGCAATTTATAGATTCAATGCAATCCCTATTAGAGTACCCATGACATATTTCACAGATATAGAACAAACATTTCAGAAATTCATATGGAAGCATAAACAACCCCGAATAGCTTCAGCAATTTTGAGAAAGAAGAACAAAGCAGGAGGGATCACAATACCTGATATCAAACTGTATTACAAGGCCACTGTGATCAAAACAGCTTGGTACTGGCATAAAAATAGGCACATAGACGAATGGAACAGAACAGAGAGCCCAGAAATAAACCCAAGGCTCTATGGTCAATTAATATTTGACAAAGCAGGCAGGAGCAGGAAATGGAGCAAAAACAGCCTCTTCAACAGATGGTGTTGGGAGATCTGGACAGCTACGTGCAAAAAAATGAAACTCGATCACCAACTTACGCCATACACGAAAATAAACTCAAGATGGATAAAAGACTTAAATGTAAGTTGTAACACCATAAAAGTCCTTGAGGAAAACATTGGCAGGAAAATCTCAGACATTCCACGCGGCAACATCCTCACAGACACATCCCCTAAAGCAAGGGACATAAAGGAAAGAATAAACAAATGGGACCTCATCAAAATAAAAAGCTTCTGCATGGCTGAAAAACAGCACCAAATTACAAAGAGAACCAACAGTATGGGAAAACATATTTGCCAATGATACCTCAGACAAGGGCCTGATCTCCAAAATATATAAAGAACTCACACGACTCCACTCCAGGAAGACAAACAACCCAGTTAAAAAATGGGCAAAGGACTTGAACAGACACTTCTCCAAGGAAGACATACAGAGGGCCCAGAGACATATGGAAAGATGCTCAGCATCACTAGCCATCAGAGAGATGCAAATCAAAACCACAATGAGGTATCATCTCACACCAGTCAGAGTGGCCAACATAAACAAATCCACAAACAAATGTTGGAGAGGATGCGGAGAAAAGGGAACCCTCGTGCACTGTTGGTGGGAATGCAGACTGGTGAGGCCACTGTGGAAAACAGTAAGGAATTTCTCCAGAAACCTAAAAATGGAACTGCCCTTTGACCCAGCAATTCCGCTGCTGGGATTATACCCTAAGAACACTGAAACACCAATCCAAAAGAACCAGTGCACCCCAATGTTCATAGCAGCACAATTTACAATAGCCAAGTGTTGGAAGCAACCTAAGTGCCCATCAGCAAATGAGTGGATCCAAAAACTATGGTATATTTACACAATGGAATTCTACGCAGCAGAGAGAAAGAAAGAGCTTATACCCTTTGCAACAGCATGGATGAAACTGGAGAGCATTATGCTAAGTGAAATAAGCCAGGAGGTGAGGGACAAATACCATATGCTCTCACCTTTAACTGGAACATAATCAATAGCAGAAAAAGGAAACAAAATATAAGCAGAGACATTGAAGTTAAGAACAATCTAACAATAGCCAGGGCGGGTGGGCGGGGGTGGCGGGGTGGTGACAGTGGGAAGAGGGGATTACAGGAACTACTATAAAGGACACATGGACAAAACCAAGGGGGAGGGTGGAGGTGGGGGAGGGAGGTGGGTTCAGCTGGGGTTGGGTGGAGGGATGGGGAGAAAAGGCATACAACTGTAATTGAATAACAATAAAAATTTAAAAATAAAAAAAATAAAATAAAAAAAGGACACACGGACAAAACCAAGGGGAAGGGTGGAAATTGGGGAGGGAGGTGAGTTTGGCTGGGGTGCAGTAGAAGGGTGGGAATAAAATGCAGACAACTGTAACTTAACAGCAAAAAATAATGTAAAATTGAAAAAAATAAATAAAATATTTTTATAAACAGAAAAAGGAATTCACTTAAATTTATGTCTGTCATTTACTTTAAATCTTTGTGTCTAAATTTCTCCACCTTAAATTTTATATTAAAATTTTATTATATTAAATTTTATATTCAGTCTTTTCATTTTTATCCTTTTCAATTTTCTCTTAAGTTTCCCTTCAAATATGAGGCTTTATATGCATCTGTGTTTGTGTACATTTATGTGTGTGTTTATTTGAAATAAAAATGTACATGAATAAACATATACAGACATAAAACTTTACCTTTGTACTGTTGTTTTGGACTCAACAAAATGTGTCCACATCTCATTGATTTCTTGCAACATTCATCTGAAGTTATGTTTGCTATCCTACTTTACCTTCAGAAATAAGGAAATTGAGGATCAGGTTTAACAATTACATTGAGAAGCCATTAAAGTTTTTTGTGTACTCTCTTGAGTTACACACAACTGGAAATGTGAGGTATGGACTATAATTTTTATGACTTTTATTCATCACATTGTATATTTGAATCACGTTCCAGTTATATTATACAATTATACCTCAGTAGCTATACAGGAGACTGGAAGATGCTGGCGAGATAGGTGGTAGCAGAGTCCACATCCCCCTGCACACAGGTGAAACACCTAGCCGATCTACTGAGGAGCAAAGCAAAGAGCCAACAATACCCCAGCATTTATGAAGATAGGAGACCAAAAAGTATAGAAGACACTGAAAAAACAGATGGTAAAGGGATGCTTCAGGACAAAAAGGTCCCTGGGACTAGTGCAGGGACCAGTGCGACTGCAGCCCCAGGCCGTAGCCCACCCCACACAGTGCAGGACTCCTGGGAGAGAGCCGTGTTAACAACTCATGCCCATGCCAAACAAGGCTTGAGCAGCACTGAGAGAGACTTGGTTGCTTGAAGTTGCAGGGAGGGGAATAAGGACGAAGTGGTAAACCCACAGAGACTGTGGGCACCAGAAGGGGAGAGTTGAGAGTTGGGCCCTGTCAGGCCCTGACCCGCACAGTCCCAGGTCTAGCTGGAGAGGTGGGCTGTGTGAGAGGACAAGCTATTCCTTGTTTGGAGCAGTGGGATTGAGCAGGAGGATTTTCTCATAAAGAAAAAGACAGGTGGGGGCAGTTTGGGGAATTCTCCTGCAGCAGCAGCTCCTCCTGTCTTCTCTCCACCCAGCTGCCCTGCACTCCCGAGGGGGTGTAGGGGACATCCAGCCCAAATCCAAAGCACCAGGGAGAGTGCACACCACGGAAGGTCTCACTTGTGCATCCATAGCCCTGAGCAGGGAGGAGGGTGAGTGCTTGAACCTGTGGGTCTGGAGGCTGCTGGAGAGCTAGGCTAGAGGCTGCCAGAGTACTGATCCAGGAAAAAGAAGAGCTGGGCTAGGCCCCCTGAGTTGGTTGCAGCCAAAAGACCAGCAAAACTGGCTTGCCAGTTTGAAACCAGCAGGAGGTTTTTTTTTTCTTAAGTAATTCTTTATTATTATTACTATTATTATTTTTATTCTTTTAACACCTTCTTCCTCTCTTTCCTTCTTTCTTGTTCTATTCCTTCTTTCTTTCCCTTTATATCTCTTCTTCCATCCTTCTTCTTCTTCTTCTTCTTCTTCTTCTTCTTAATTCCCACAAGTGAGACAATAAAATCCGGAACTGTGAAAAGACCAGAGTTGGACCCAAAGATGGGGCATCCCAACAGCTGAGATAGTGAAACAAATTTCACTGTGCTACTCCAGAGAACTTGCAAGATATTGTATATTTGTATTATTATTATTTTTATTATTGTTACATCACTCATTTTATTAGTATTTTTGTATTTCTCTTCTTTCTGTTTAGTCTTCTTCACTTCACTGGTTAATTTGCATTGTTTGACTGTTTCCCCTTGTTCTCTCTTTCATAGCATATTGTTAATTAACTGTCTTTCACTTCACTTGTGTTCCTTTAGCACACTACTCTAGGACCTATACTCCCTATTCTAGTTATCCAGATCACACAGATTCTGTCATATGATTGTTGCTCTATTACTATTGTATATAATAGCTGTTCCATACATTTGTAAATACTACACAGAACCCCTCCCAGATCTCAGCCCACTTCACTGTTTCCTGAACTTTATTACTGGTGTGGTTAACTCTATTCTCTCACACATTACACCCATTTTCTACCCTTTACTCTCACTTTACCTCATAATCTGACCTCCCACAAGCTCACAGCCTTCTAGATGCAGCTCACAACCCTTCCCCCCACCCCACAACAAGAGTCTTATCTTCTTTCCACACTTTCTAAAAAGTGGCTAGGTAGGTGAATTATCACGGTTAACACTATATATATATCCAAAAGATCTCCTATCTCTTCCCTAAGAGCTGGTACTTTAAATATCATAGGATACACTCCTGCTATCTTAAGCCATTTCACCTCCCCCCTACAACCTATCACAAAAAAGAGTAGGTAGAAGCTCTGAACACCACAGTACCTCCTGGAAGAGGAAACCCACTAATAAAGGAACCAAAAACAGATAAGAACAGAAGAAGGTGGAGGAGGGAGTGGAAGTCACACTAACTCAACCCAGGACATATCTGGAAATACAAATAAATAGTGGAAAATTACTCAGAATAAAAAACTGAACAAGAGCAAGAGAAAAGCCTCAAAACCTTGTACACACAGAAGAACCAGCTCCAACACAACCTGTCCACAACTGCACAACAGAAAACAAGAGGTAGGGGACAGACTGACCATCAGATAACCAGCTGGTGGGAAGGACCCTGCAAAGAAAGACCCAACAACAACCAAAACCCAAAAACATACACAGAGCCAACATAAACCACAGCTCAAGATCAGTAAGCTCAGGAGATCAAGGAGACTGTACCACTGAATCTCCCTGGTATTCTACCACAGAAGTTTACACCATAAATCCAGGTGGTCAGAAAGGACAACTTAAGAAGCAGAGGTTAACAGGAAGAGTCTCACAAACAATGGGAAGATAAAGAAACAATCCCCAAATGAAAGGAAAGGAGGAAGTCTCAGAAAGAATGCTAAATGCAAAAGAGGCAAGTCAACTATCAGATATTGAATTCAAAACATTGGTTATAAGGAAGCTAAATGAGCTTGCAGAGAGTTACCAAAAACTAAGGGAAACTACAATGAACTCACTGCAAACTATATCACCATGAAAAAGAAAATAGGAACTATCAACAAGGGCCAAGAGGAAATGAAGAATACAATTTTGGAACTGAAGAACACAGTAGAAGGAATCAAAAACAGGCTCGATGAAGCAGATGATTGGATCAACGAACAGGAGGACAAGGTAGAAAGAAACACCCAGAATGAGCAAGAAAAGGAAAAGAGGCTCAGAAAGAACGAAGAGGAGTTAAGGGGAATGCAGGACAACATGAAACATAATAATATCCGTATAATAGGGATAGCAGAAGGAGAAGAAGAGCAAGGGATAGAAAACCTGTTTGAAAAAGTAATGATGGAAAATTTCCCTAATGTGATGAGAGAAAGAGTCACACAAATCCAGGAATCACAGAGAGTCCCAATCAAGAGGAACCCAAAGAGGCCCACTGCAAGACACATCATAATTAAAATGGCAAAATTCCAAAACAAAGAGACAATCTTAAAGGCAGCAAGGAAGCAACAGGAAGTAACATACAAGGGAGCCCCAATAAGATTAGGAGCTGACTTCTCCATGGAAATGCTCCAAGCCAGAAGAGAATGGCAAAAAAATATCCCAAGTAATGAGAACCAGAGGACTGCAAACAAGACTACTTTACCCAACAAGGCTTTGAATCAAGATACTTCTATCTTGATTCAAATAAGGAGCTTCTGGGACAAAAGAAGTCTAAAAGAATATACCTCCACAAAACCACCTCTGCAAGAGATGTTAAAGGTACTGCTTTAAGAAAACAAAGAGAGAGAGAGAGAGAGAGAGAGAGAAACACAGGCACAAAAAAATGGCAATGAATAAGTACCTATCAATAATGACCTTAAATGTAAATGGATTAAATGCTCCAAAGAAAATACCTAGAATAGCTGAATGGGTAAGAAAGCATGACCGGAGAGAACCAAGATGGCGGCGTAGGTAGACACACTGTGCCTCCTCCAACAACCAGAACTGACAGAGAATAGAACAGCAAGGGGGTCCGACAACAAGGAAATAAAAAATAAACATTCATCCAGACCGGTAGGAGGGGCGGAGACGGGCACCGGGGTGGAGAGGACTCGCGTGGCTGTGGCGGGACCAAGACTGGTGGAGCGTGGGACAAACGGCGCAGGCAGTCCGAGCACTAACAGACCCTGTGGCCCCAGGGTCTGTTAGCGCACAGATAAACCGAGAGGGCTGGACACAGAGTGGTGGAGAGTGGGGCAGGCAGAGCAGTGGGTAGCACCCCGCAGCCCCACATTCGCGCACAGATAAACCTGATGGATGGCAGGGACTGAAGCAGACCGCGCAACACAGGGCTACAGCTCGGGGAAATAAAGCCTCAAACCTCTGATTGAAAGCGCCCCTGGGGGTTGGGGCAGCAGCAGCAGAGACTCCCAGCCTCACAGGAGAGGTCGTTGGAGAGACCCACAGGGGCCTAGAGTGTGCACAGGCCCACCCACTCGGGAATCAGCACCAGAGGGGCACAGTTTGATTGTGGGTAGCGGAGTGAAAGATTGAAAGCTGGAGGAGAGTGAGGCGGGCGCCATTGCTCCCACTTGGCCCCTCCCCCACGTACAGCATCACAGCGCAGCAACCAGCGTTACCCCGCCCTGGTGAACACCTAAGGCTCCGCCCCTTAAAGTAACAGACCCGCCAAGACAAAAACAACAACAAAAAAATGGCCCAAATGACAGAACACTTCAAAGCTCCAGAAAAAATACAACTAAGCGAGGAAGAGATAGCCAACCCATCGGATGTTCAAAACACTGGTTATCAATATGCTCACAGAATTGGTTGAATTTGTTCGAAAACCAAATGAAAAAATGAAGCCTATGCTAAGAGAAACAAAGGAAAATGTACAGGGAACCAATAGTTATGCGAAGGAAACTGGAACTCAAATCAATGGTATGGACGAGAAGGAAGAAAGCAACATCCAACCAGAAAAGAATGAAGAAACAAGAACTCGGAAAAAACTAGGAACCAACAGGACATCTTGAAACTTTCCAACATCCGAATTATAGGGGTGCCAGAAGGAGAAGAGGAAGAACAAAAAATTGAAAATTTATTTGAACAAATAATGAAGGAGAACTGCCCTAATCTGGCAAAGGAAATAGATTTCCAGGAAGTCCAGGAAGCTCAGAGAGTCCCAAAGAAGATGGACCCAAGGAGGAACACACCAAGGCACATCATAATTACAATACCCAAGATTAAACGCAAGGACCTACATCCAAGATTACTGTATCCAGCAAAGCTATCATTTAGAATGGAAGGGAAGATAAAGTGCTTCTCAGATAAGGTCAAGTTAAAGAAGTTCATTCTCACCAAGCCCTTATTATAAGAATTGTTAAAGGGAGTTACCTAAGAAAAAGAAGATCAAAAATAGGAACAGTAAAAATGACAGCAAACTCACAGTTATTAACGACCACACCTAAAACAAAAAGAAGAGCAAACTAGGCAAACAACTAGAGCAGGAACAGAACAATAGAGATGGAGATCACACAGAGGATTGTCAATAGGGGAGTGGGAGGGGGAGAGGGGGGGAAAGGTACAGAGAATAAGTAGCATAGATAATAGGTGGAAAATAGACAGGTGGAGGGTAAGAATAGTGTAGGAAATATAGAGGCCAAAGAACTTACAAGGATGATCCATGGACATGAACTATAGGGGGGGGAATGTGGGAGGGAGGGGGTGGGCAGGATGGAGTGGAGTGGAGGGGGAAATGGGACAACTGTAATAGCATAATCAATAAAAAAAAATAGGCAACTGAAAAAAAAAAAAAAAGGCATGACCAACACATATACTGCCTACAAAAGACCCACCTCAGGACAGAAGACCTACACAGACTAAAAGTGAAGGGCTGGAAACAAATTTTCCAAGCAAATGGACAGGGAAAAAAAGCAGGGGTAGCAATACTCATATCAGAGAAAATAGACTTCAAAAGAAGGGCCATAAAGAGATACCCAGAAGGTCACTTCATAATACTCAAAGGAAGAATCCACCAAGAAGACATAAACATTATAAATATATATGCTCCCAACATAGGAGCACCCAAATACATAAAGAAAATCTTGAGGACTTCAAGAAGATATTGACAGTAACACAATTATATCAGGGGATTTTAACACCCCACTGTCAAAAATGGACAGGTCTTCCAAACAAAATATCAACAAAGATATTGTGGCATTGAACAATGCCCTAGATGAAATGGACTTAACTGATATATATAGAGCCTTTCATCCCAAAGAAGCAACATACACATTCTTTTCAAGTGTATATGGAACATTTTCAAAGATAGACCACATGATAGGACACAAAGCAAGCCTCAACAAGTTCGAGAAAATTGAAATCATATCAAGCATTTTCTCTGACCACAAGGGACTGAAACTAGAAACAAATCTGAAGGAAAAAACCAGAAAACACTCAAAAACATGGAGATTGAATAGCATGGTCTTCAACAATGAATGGGTAAAGAATGAGTTTAGGGAAGAAATAAAAAAGTTTCTGGAAACAAACAAAAATGAACTCACAACAATCCAAAACCTATGGGACACAGCAAAGGCAGTCTTGAGAGGGAAGGTCATGGCGATAGAAGCCTACCTAAAAGGAATAGACACACTTCAAATAAACGACCTAACGCTACACCTTCAAGAACTCAAGGAACCACAACAACCCAGAGCAATTACAAGGAAGGAAATAACCATGATCAGAGCAGAGTTAAATGACATAGAGACTAAAAGCACAATTGTAAGGATCAATGAATCCAGGAGCTGGTTCCTTAAAAAGATAAACAAAATCGACAAGCCCTTAAGCAGACTCATCAAGAAAAAAAGAGAGAGGACCCAAATAAACTCAATCAGAAATGAAAGAGGAGAAACTTAAACTGATACCAAGAAAATACAAAGGATTGTAAGAAATTACTACGAAGAACTATATGCCAAGAAATGTGAAAACCTAGATGAAATGGTCAAATTTCTAGAAAAATATAACCTTCCAAAACTCAGTGAAGAAGAAGCAGAAAGCCTGAACAGACCAATAACACCTGATGAAATTGAAAGAGTAATCAAAAACCTTCCGACACACAAAAGCCCTGGACCAGACAGTTTCACAGGAGAATTCTACAGAGCATTTAAGGGAGAGCTAACTCCCATCCTCCACAGATTATTTCAAAACATTCAAGAAGATGGAAGACTCCCAAACTCGTTTATGAAGCCAACATCATCCTAGTCTCAAAACCAGATAAAGACATAACAAAGAAAGAAAACTTCAGGCCAATATCGCTCATGAACATAGATGCTAAAACCCTGAAAAAAACATTGGCAAACTGCATCCAGCAGTACGTTAAAAAGATCATAAACCATGATGAAGTGGGATTCATCCCAGGGATGCAAGGATGGTATGATAGTGGAAAAGCAATAAACATAATACATCACATCAACAACAGCAAAGACAAAAATCACATGATCATATCAATAGATGTAGAAAAAGCATTTGATAAGATACAGCACCCATTTATGATAAAAACACTCAGCAAAGAGGGAACAGAGGGAGCATTCCTCAACATAATAAAGGCCATATATGAGAGACCTACAGCCAACATCATACTCAATGGAGAAAAACGTAGAGCTTTCCCACTAAGATCAGGAACAAGACAAGAATGCCCTCTCTCACCACTCCTATTTAACATAGTATTGGAAGTCCTAGCTACAGCAATCAGATAAGAAAAAGCAATAAAAGGCATCCAAATTGGAAAGGAGGAAATGAAACTGTCACTGTTTGCAGACGACATTATAGTGTACATGGAAAATCCTATAGACTCCACCAAAAAAATACTCGACCTAATAAATGAATTTGGGAAAACAGCTGGATACAAAGTCAATACTCAGAAATCAAAGGCATTCCTATATACCAACAACGAAACTGCAGAAACAGAAATCAGGAAAGAAATCCCATTTGATATGGTGACAAGAAAAATAAAGTACCTAGGAATAAACCTAGCCAAGGAGGTAAAAGACCTGTACTCAGAAAACTACACAACACTGAGGAAAGAAATTAAGGAAGACACAAACAAATGGAAGCATGTATCATGCTCATGGATTGGAAGAATTAACATCATCAAAATGGCCACTACCCAAAGCAATTTATAGATTCAATACAATCCCTATTAAGTACCCATGACATATTTCACAGATATAGATCAAACACTTCAGAAATTAATATGGAACCATTAATGACCCCGAATAGCTTCAGCAATTTTGAGAAAGAAGAACAAAGCAGGAGGGATCACAATACCTGATATCAAACTGTATTACAAGGCCACTGTAATCAAAACAGCCTGGTACTGGCATAAAAACAGGCACATAGACCAATGGAACAGAACAGAGAGCCCAGAAATAAACTCAAGTCTATACGGTCAATTAATATTTGACAAAGGAGGCAGGAGCATAAAATGGAGCAAAAACAGCCTCTTCAACAGATGGTGTTGGGAGATCTGGACAGCTACGTGCAAAAAAATGAAACTCGATCACCAACTTACACCATGGAGAAAAAATATATTCAAGGTGCATTAAAGACTTAAATATAAGTCATAACACCATAAAGTCCTAATGGAAACATTGGCAGGAAAATCTCAGACATTCCACGCAGTAACATCACACAGACACATCCCCTAAAGCAGGGGACATAAAGGAAAGAATAAACAAGTGGGACTTCAGCAAAATAAAAAGCTTCTGCATGACTAAAGAAAACAGCATTAAAATGAAAAGAGAACGAACAGTATGCGAAAACATATTTGCCAATGATACCTCAGACAAGGGCCTGATCTCCAAAACATATAAAGAACTCACACGACTCTACTCCAAGAAGACAAAGAACCCAATGAAAAAATGGGCAAAGGACTTGAACAGACACTTCTCCAAGGAAGACATACAGAGGGCCCAGAGACATATGAAAAGATGCTCCGCATCACTAGCCATCAGAGAGATGTAAATTAAAATGACAATGAGGTACCATTTCACACCAGTCAGAGTGGCCAACATAAACAAATCAACAAACAAATGTTGGAGAGGATGCGGAGAAAAGGGAACCCTAGTACATTGTTGGTGGGAATGCAGACTGGTGTGTCCAATGTGGAAAACAGTATGGAATGTCCTCAGAAAACTAAAAATGGAATTGCCTTTTGACCCACCAATTCCACTGCTGGGATTATACCCCAAGAACACTGATTGACCAATCCAAAAGAACCTATGCACCCCAATGTTCATAGCAGCACAATTTACAATAGCCAAGTACTGGAAGCAACCTAAGTGCCCATCAGCAAATGAGTGGATCCAAAAACAATGGTACATTTACACAATGGAATTCTACACAGCAGAGAGAAAGGAGCTTATACCCTTTGCAACAGCATGGATGAAACTGGAGAGCATTATGCTAAGAAAATAAGCCTGGCAGTGAGGGACAAATACCATATGATCTCACCTTTAACTGGAACATAATCAACAGAAGAAAAAAGCAAACAAAATATAACCAGAGACATGGAACTTAAGAGCAATCTAACAATAACCAGATGGGGGTGGGGAGGGGAAAGTGGGAAGAGGGGTTTTCAGGAACTAGTGTAAAAGACACTGGACAAAACCGAGGGAGAGGGTGGATCGGGGGAGGGAGGTGATTTTGGCTGAGGTGTGGTAGAGAGGTGGGGAGAAAATGCAGACAACTGTAATTGAAAAACAATAAAATAATTTTAAAAAATTTTACTCCAATAAATTACTTAGAAAGAAAAAGCATAGCAGTGCATGCGTTGGAGTACGATCTAGAGCTCAGGTAGCTGATTCACACTGAGAAATGGTCGAAGGTATCTCTTCTACTTGGGATAAAAGCCAAGTGCAATCTGAAAGAGAAAATTTAAAAAATGAAGTAGAAACAAATTCCTAGATCTGGAGAGCAAACTGATGCTTAATAGAGAAGGAGGCTGTGGGATGGGGAATAACAGGAAGGGGACTAGGAAGTACAAATGTCCAGCTATACGTCTGGGGATGTAAAGTACAGCATAGGCAATAGAGCCGATAATATTGTAATAACTATGTATGGTGATATGTGGTTACTAGACTTACTATAGGTATATAAACATTGAATCACTATGTTACATACATGAAATTAATATAATGTTGTATGTTAACTGTAATTAAAAATAAATGTAAAATGTAAAATTGGCAATAACTACAAAGGAGAGGCTAATGTAATCACTATGGCTCTCTGAAGGTAGAAGAGGAAGGAAGAAGACAGAGTTGGTATCAGAGCAAGGATTAAAAATGCTACACTGGTGGCTTTAAAGATGGGTAAAGGGGAGTGATATTAGAGAAATGGCAGTGTGAGAGATCCCCTTGGTGTCTGTCATGGAAATGTCAACAATTCGAACAGCTATAATTCAACAAAGGATTCCCTGCTCAACATACATGCATGCCTGAAAGATCTGCACATTGAAAGATTTCAAGGTGGGCCAGAGGGACCAAACAGAAGAGGCAAGAAGATATGTCATGGGGCAGGGGTGGAGCTCTGTCTACAAGGACCCCTCCCCCTCCCGGTCTACAACAGTACAACAGATAAGAATAAGTCTACCAAGACATGATCTGCTTGGGGATGAAAGCTGGCCAATCTCTCAAAGGAGAAGGGCCAGGAATCTGTTCCTCAATGGTCTTTTATTGGGTGTAATTTGCATAGGAATACAGGGTGTATATGTAAAGCTCAATCATTGTCAGGCAGTAATGATCAAACACTGGATAACATTCATAGAACTATGAGGGCTTATTTAGATTCCCGGTCAGATAGCCTAAGGCCCATAAAACTTTGGGGAAACAAACTCATTCTATGCTTGGACCCTCATTATTTAAATTGAGGGTATTAGCAAAGCTGGTTTCACAGGATTTTATGCATCCTTTCTTAGGCCTGTTTGTCCCAAGGAACCAGCCCTTTCCAGCACAGGACCCCACCCACCATCCAGCATTGTTTCAGGCTTAAATCAAGCAGGGGAAGTAAGGCAGCCAAGAGATTAGAGACTCCTTGCTGACAGAATGAAGACTCAGGCTCTGTCAAAGCTGAGGGGCAAGGGTCCATAACCCCCTCTTTCTATAGCCCCCCAAGTCATTCCCTGAGGACCCCTAAGTGACCATGCCTGTCTTAGGTCATCCCTCCATTAAGGAATCTTACCTAACATTGTCTAACCAGTCAGCACCCCAGGGCCAAGCAGTGTGAAGTAAAAGCAGGGAGAGGCAGTATCCATGCCTGGGAGATAAACTTTGTCTCCTCAGTAGGTTAGGGTCCCAAGTTTTATGACTCAGCCTTAGCTGTTCAGGGAGTTACAGCTTCTGAAAGAAGGCAGGGTGTTTCCCAAAAATGATGGACCGGGAAAAGGACACAGCACAGTGGCATGGCTGCCGCTATTGGGAAGCTGGCATTCCAGACAAAGAAAAACAGCCATTGAGTCCTGCTTTCTTATGGACTCCCAAAACTCACCTTCTGGCACCCGTGGTGTCAGATTGTGCAGTACTTTATCTGCAAAAGCAATAATGCTTACTATAGAATCACGATTTCATCCGAGTAAAGATGGCACTCCGTCACTGAACCCAAGTAGGGGTGCTGAAGGGGCCCCCTGGAGGTCCAAGTGCACCTATAACAACAGGGCAAAACAAAAAAGTCAGTCCGGTTACCCCAGAAAACCCCACCCCTGAGCATTGCTGCTACAATGACAGGAGCTACTGGTATCAATTCTGGGATTTCACAGAGCGCAAACACTGTACACTCAGTGCCACGTCCTAGAAAATAATGGCAAGACCTCTTCCTAGGAATCCGCTAGAGAGGTGCCACGCATACAGAGCTGCCTAGACACAGAAAGAACAAATCAAATAGCATGAATAACCATGGTAATGAGGTAGCTTAGGATGAAAATAAAAGTCTCCAGAAAGCAAGCTTGAACACATGGAAATATGTGCTAAAAATAACAGAGAAATTAGGATAGCTGTACTGAAAATACTCAACAAGAAGCAGGAAATTATCAACACACAATTACCTTTCCCATTTTAACCATTTTTAAATGTGAATTTAGTGGCATTAAGTACATTCACAATGTCCAACCAACACTGCCTTACATTTTCATCACCCCAAACAGAAATCCTGTATCTGTGAAGCAATTATCCCTCATTTTCTCTTACCTCATCCTCTGGTAACCTTTTTCCCTCTATGAATTTGTCTATTGCCATGGTGGTATATTCACCTCATCATTTTGATCTATGATTTTCATATAATATGTTCATCACATGAAGATAAAAACTTGATCTAGGATGACCTTTCCACAGGGTGAGGTTGATTCTCAAGGTCACTTGCCATAAACCCTGCATTGACTCTCCACTAATTTTAGAATTAGTCAACAATCATGTAGCCAGAATATAAGACTCTCTGTTATCTGGTGGCTGCCCACATAGCTAGGCTCATGGTTCAGTTTTTATCATCTGCTCCTCATTGTTCATCATGTACTACCAGCTACTTTTCATCTCCTAACTACACTTTAACACTTCAATATAATGCCCACTTACTTTTCTGTAGCATTTTCTGGTGTGTTTCATTTCCTCTGCACCTGGAATATAACTCCTTTTGTCCTTTAAGTTTCAATGCTATTGTAGGCTGGTCTGGGAAGCCTTGGTGGACCTTAAGGAGGAGTTGACTATTTGGGGATACTTTAAACAAGATTACACTAACACCTCACAGTATTGCATTCATTTATTTACATGACTTTCCACAAGTTTAGACTCTGAGCTTAAAGGAAGGAGCAAAACTTACTATTTTCTCCCTCCACAGAATATATTTTAGTGCTTACCATACAATAATTGCTTAATAAATATTTGCAGAGGCTGCAAACCCAGACAGTTGAGTGAGGGAAACAGATATGTCCTACCTGGTGGGAAATGAGGAGCAGTGAAACAAGGGAGGGATGCCCCGGGACAGAGGCTATCTCCAGAAAAGACCAATGGTGGAAAGAAGACACTCTGGTAACCAATAATCTCCCTCCAGACTCGGGAATAGTGGGGTTCCTGTTCTATATCCCCAAGAAAGGGCAGGGAGGTGGAAGCATTCATGTGACCTCTGGAAGACACACCTGTGTTTTCTCATAAT
This sequence comes from Desmodus rotundus, assembly GCF_022682495.2. NCBI lineage: Eukaryota > Metazoa > Chordata > Mammalia > Chiroptera > Phyllostomidae > Desmodus > Desmodus rotundus. The sequence continues at coordinate 44,041,571 of NC_071395.1, read as the reverse complement.
CTGCAATTGATAGAGTACACCTGAGAGCACTGAGTGAAGCACTAAGGGTTTCTGGGCCTTGAGGAGACACACTGGGAATCATGCTGCATAAAAAAGAAAAGACTATTTCTTTTGTTGTTGTTGTTCCTAATTCTATTTTTTTCTTTTTGTTGGCTTATATGCCCATTTAAAAAAAATTTACTGTTGCTCAAGTATACTTGGCAGCATTTTCCCCCCACCACCCCAGCTATCCACACCTCCCTCCCCTGATCCCACGCACACCCTTGGTTTTGTCCATGTGTCCTTTATAGATGTTCCAGAAACCCCTTCCCTCTTTTTCTCTCATTATCTCCTCCCACCTCCCCTCTGGTTACTGTCTGATTGTTATTAATTTCAAAGTTCTGCTTATATTTTGCTTGCTTGTTTGTTTTATTCATTAGGTTTTACTTACAGGTGAGATCATATGGTATTTTTCCTTCACTGCCTGACCTATTTCACGTAGCGTAATGCTCCCCGGTTACATCCATCCTGTTGCTGAGGGTGGGAGCTCCTTCTTTATCTCTGCTGCGTAGAATTCCCTCATGTAAATATACCATAGTTCTTTCTTCCATTCATTTGCTGATGGGCACTTAGGTTGCTTCCAGTACTTGGCTATTGTAAATTGTGCTGCTATGAATATTGGGGTGCAGAAGTTCTTTTGGATTGGTGTTTCAGGGTTCTTAGGGTATAACCCCAGCAGTGGAATTGCTGGGTCAAAGGGAAGTTCCATTTTTACTTTTCTGAGGAAATTCCATACTGTTTTCCACATTGGCCGCACCGGTCTGCATTCCCACCTACAGTGCACTAGGGTTCCCTTTTCTCTACAACCTCTCCAACACTTGTTTGTTGATTCGTTTATGATGGCCATTCTGACTGGTGTGAAGTGGTATCTCATTGTGGTTTTAATTTTCATCTCTCCAATAGCTAGTGATGCTGAGCATCTTTTCATATGTCTCTGGTCCCTGTGTATGTCTTCCTTGGAGAATTGTCTGTCAATATTCAACAATCAAAGGCATTTTTGTACACCAACAATAAAATATCAGAAACAGAGATCTGGAAAAAATTCCCATTTTATATAGCAACAATAAACATAAAGTATCTAGGGATAAACCTAACTAAGGAGGTAAAAGACCTGTACTCAGAAAACCACATAACACTGAAGAAAGAAATTAAGGAAGACACAAACAAATAAAAGCATGTACCATGTTCATGGAGTGGACGACTATTTCTTTAACAATTTCATGAGACTGTCAGAGTAGCCCTGCACTCCCTCCCTAACTCTGCACCTGTGATGTGCAAATAAATAAAGGTTTAATTTATTGAAGTCTTTATTGTGGCAGAACATCCCCTTAAGATTAGTGCCATCCCAAACTTAACACACTGTTGTAATAAATGTATCTGCATTTTTGATAATTGCTGCACACAAATGGCTCAGTGGGTTGGAGCATCGTCCCGAACACCAAAAGATTCCGGTTCAATTCCCAATAGAGCACATATTAGGTTAAGGGTCTGATCCTGGTTGGGGCATGTAGGGAAGCAACCAATGTTTCTCTGTCACATTGATGTTTGTCTCTCTCCCTCCCCTCCTTCCTCTCTCTGGAAAATCAATAAACATATCCTAGGTTGAGGACGTTTTTTACAAAATGCCTTGAGAAATTAGAAGACTTCCAGAAGATAATTAGTAATATAGACCCCCAAAATGCCTTAGTAAGAACAAATGAGGAGTCCGAAGATGGCGGCAACATAGGTGGGAGCAGAATTCACTTCCCCTCAGTGCCAGGGAAATACCTAGCTGATCTGAGGAGCAGAGCGAACAGCCAACAGTACTCCAGCATATAGGAAGATTAGAGACCAAAGATAGAGGACACTGAAAGATCTGAAGGTAAGAAGAGTGCTCAAGGACAATAAGGTCCCCGGGACCCGGGACCGCGCGGTACAAGGGCTGCAGAGGCGCCAGCTCTGGCGCAGGGGCTGCTGCAGGAGTCCTGAGAGAGGGCCAGGCTGCGCTGTGAGCAGCCAGGTGCTTGATTGGACCAGGGGGGCTTGAAAAGGAGGAATTTCTCAAAAAGAAAAAGAAAATAGAGACACTCAGGGGCTAGTTAGAGAACTCTCGGTGGTGGCCGAGGCCCCTGGCGCCCCTCCCCCCTCCACCCCTGGACTGCGAACGGGGAACGCGGGATAAGCAGCACCGGCGCTCACCTGAGGTCCGGTTGCGCGCGGTAGCGCGCGCGCAGATTAGCGAACGGGGCCCGTACATGAAACCCCGGAGGGGCGCCCACACCTGAAACCTCCGAGATCTTTTGGAACAGAGACTAGCTGCTCCACCCACAGACCCAAAACCTCGGAACCGAGGACCGCGTGATTCGGTCCCAGGGCGGCCCCGCCCACCCGAGAGTCTCAAGCCCCGGACAGCTGGATCGGGCCCCCAAGCCCTCTGGCTCGGCGGCGGGCTGCGCGCTCACCAAGCGTAGGGCCGGCTGGATGCGCACTTCCCAAGCACAAAGGGGCTGGCGAGAGACGTAACACCAAGGCGGCTGAACCAGCAGTTTGCGGCGCGCCAGCCTCCCTAGCCTGGGCGGCTCGATCGGTCGGCCGGCTGCGCGCTCAGAGCCCAAATAACGTCACAAACCCGAAGCGGCTGGATTCCCCTGCTGCGCGCGCACGCGTCCGGAGCCAAAGCGGCTGGAGCGGCCACTCGAGAGTCCCAAGAACAAAGCTGCTGGATTGGCTGATCAACGGCCTGATTGCCTGCCAGGGACCACACCTACAAAACAGTGAAGAGTGTGACCCAGGAAGGAAGAAAAGTGAAACCAATCCTTCCAACCACCGCCTCCCGTTGCACAGACAGGACAACAGCAGAAATAACCTGAACGGTTTAAAGCCAACAGAAGATTTTTTTTTTTTTTCCCCTTTTTTTTTTTTTTTTTTTTTTTTTTTTTCCCTTTTCCTTTCCCCCTGAACTCCTTCTTCCTCTCTCTCTCTTTTTTTTCTTTCATTCCTTCTTCCTCCCATCCTTTACCATTTTTATGTCTTCTTCCTCCCTTCTTTTATCTATTTCTATGTTTTAATTTTTGTTAAAATTCCTTCTTATCTTGCCTCCGATCTTTCTTTAATCCTTCTTCCCTCCTTCCTCCCTTTCCTCCTTTCCTATTTCCTTTTTCCCTCCTTCCCATCTTTGGTTTTTTTTTTTTTGTTTGTTTGTTTGTTTGTTTTTTCCTTTTCTTTCTCCCCCCCTTTCTATTTTTCCCACAGGTGCGACAACAAAACCTGGAGTGCTGAAAAGACTAGAGTTAGACCGTGTTAAACACATAAACGTCAGCTCAAGACCAGTGAGCACAGGAGAGTAAGGAGACAGCACCACCGAATCCCATTGGCATTCTACCATAGAAGTTCATATCATAAACCCAGGGATTCAGAACAAAGCAATTTAAGAAGCAGAGGCCAACAAGAAGAGCCTCACAAACAATGGGAAGACAAAGAAACAATTCCCAAATGAAAGGAAAGGAGGAAGTTTCAGAAAGAATACTAACCGAAAAAGAGGCAAGTCAACTATCAGATACTGAGTTCAAAGCAATGGTCATCAGGAAGCTCACTGAGCTCTCTGAGCTCAAAGAGAACTACCAGAAACTACAAGGAAACTACAATGAACTCACTGCAAACTATATCAACATGAAAAAGGAAATAGAAAATATCAACAAGAGCCAAGAGGAAATGAAGAATACAATTTCTGAATTGAAGAACACAGTAGAAGGAATTAAAAGCAGACTTGATGAAGCAGAGGATCGGATCAGCGAGCTGGAGGATAAAGTAGAAAAAAACACCCAGAAGGAACAAGAAAAGGAAAAGAGGCTCAGAAAGAATGAAGAGGCAATAAGGGAAATGCAGGACAACATGAAACGTAACAACATCCGTATAATAGGAATACCAGAAGGAGAAGAAGAAGAGCAAGGGATAGAAAACCTGTTTGAAAAAGTAATGATGGAAAATTTCCCTAATCTGAGGAGAGAAAAAGTCACCCAAATCCAGGAATCACAGAGAGTCCCAAACAAGAGGAACCCAAAGAGACCCACTGCAAGACACATCATAATTAAAATGGCAAATTTCCAAGACAAAGAGAGGATCTTAAAGGCAGCAAGGGAGAAAAAGGAAGTAACATACAAGGGAGCCCCAATAAGGTTAGCAACTGACTTCTCAATGGAAACGCTCCAAGCCAGAAGAGAATGGCAAAAAATATTCCAAGTAATGAGAACCAGAGGCCTCCAACCAAGACTACTTTACCCAGCAAGGCTCTCAATCAAGATAGAAGACCAAATAAAGAGCTTCCCAGACAAAAGAAGTCTAAAAGAATACAGCTCCACCAAACCAGCTCTGCAAGAGATGCTAAAGGGACTGCTTTAAGGAAAGGAAGGAAAAGAGAAAGACAGAGGAACACAGGTAGGAAATAATGGCAATGAATAACTACCTATCGATAATAACCTTAAATGTAAATGGATTAAATGCTCCAATCAAAAGACATAGAACAGCTGAATGGATAAGAAAACATGACCCACACATATGCTGCCTACAAGAAACCCATCTCAGGACAAAAGACTCACACAGACTGAAAGTGAAGGGCTGGAAACAAATTTTCCAAGCAAACGGACAGGAAAAAAAAGCAGGGGTAGCAATACTCATATCAGACAAAATAGACTTCCAAAGAAGGGCCATAAAGAGAGACCCAGAAGGTCACTTCATAATACTCAAAGGAAGAATCCACCAAGAAGACATAAACATTATAAATATATATGCACCCAACATAGGAGCACCCAAATACATAAAGAAAATCTTGGAGGATTTCAAGAAAGATATTGACAGCAACACAATTATAGTAGGGGATTTTAACACCCCACTATCAAAAATGGACAGGTCTTCCAAACAAAAGATTAACAAAGATATTGTGTCACTTAACAATACCCTAGAGGAAATGGACTTAACTGATATATACAGAGCTTTTCATCCCAAAGAAGCAAAATACACATTCTTTTCAAGTGTCCATGGATCTTTTTCAAAGATAGACCACATGATAGGACACAAAGCAACCCTCAACAAATTCAAGAAAATTGAAATCATATCAAGCATCTTCTCTGACCACAAGGGTCTGAAACTAGAAACCAACCCCAAGGGTAAAAACCCAAAACACTCAAAATCATGGAGACTGAATAGCATGCTATTAAACAATGAATGGGCCAAGAACGAGATTAGGGAAGAAATCAAAAACTTCCTGGAAACAAATGAAAACGAACTCACAACAACCCAAAACCTATGGGACACAGCTAAGGCAGTCCTGAGAGGGAAGTTCATAGCAATACAGACCTACCTTAAGAAGTTAGAAACAGTTCACACAAACAACCTAACCCTACGCCTACAAGAACTGGAGGAACAACAACAAAGACAGCCCAGAGCAAGCAGAAGGAAGGAAATAACCAAGATCAGAGCAGAACTAAATGACATAGAGACTAAAAGCACAATTGTAAGGATCAATGAATCCAGAAGCTGGTTCTTTGAAAAGATAAACAAAATCGACAAGCCTTTAAGTAGGCTTATCAAGAAGAAAAGAGAGAGGATCCAAATAAACAGAATTAGAAATGAAAGTGGAGAGATTACAACTGATACCACAGAAATACAAAGGATCGTAAGAAATTACTATGAAGACCTATATGCTAAGAAATTTGAAAACCTAGATGAAATGGACACATTTCTAGAAAAATATAATCTTCCAAAACTGACTGAAGAAGAAGCAGAAAACCTGAACAGACCAATATCAGCAAAGGAAATTGAAGCAGTCATCAAGAAACTCCCATCACACAAAAGCCCTGGACCAGATGGTTTCACAGGAGATTTCTACAAAGCATTTAAGGAAGAACTAACCCCTATCCTTCACAGACTATTCGAAAAAATCCAAACTGATGGAAGACTCCCAAACTCTTTTTATGAAGCCAACATCATCCTAATCCCAAAACCAGATAAAGACACAACGAAGAAAGAAAACTTCAGGCCAATATCGCTGATGAACATAGACGCTAAAATTCTCAACAAAATATTAGCAAACCGCATCCAGCAATATATTAAAAAGATCATCCACCATGACCAAGTGGGATTCATCCCAGGGATGCAAGGATGGTACAATATTCGCAAATCAATAAACATAATACATCACATCAACAACAGCAAAGACAAAAATCACATGATCATATCAATAGATGCGGAAAAAGCATTCGATAAGATACAGCACCCATTTCTGATAAAAACACTCAGCCAAGTGGGAATAAAGGGAGCAGTCCTCAACATAATTAAGGCCATATATGAGAGACCTACAGCCAGCATCACATTCAATGGACAAAAACTTAGAGCTTTCCCACTAAGATCAGGAACAAGACAAGGATGCCCTCTCTCACCACTCCTATTCAACATAGTATTGGAAGTCCTAGCCACAGCAATCAGACAAGAAAAAGCAATAAAAGGCATCCAAATTGGAAAGGAGGAAATGAAACTGTCACTGTTTGCAGACGACATGATAGTGTACATGGAAAACCCTATAGACTCCACTCAAAAACTACTCGACCTAATAAATGAATTTGGCAAAATAGCTGGATACAGAGTCAATACCCAGAAATCAAAGGCATTCCTGTACACCAACAACGAAACTGCAGAAACACAAATCAGGAAAAAAATCCCATTCGATATAGCAACAAGAAAAATAAAGTACCTAGGAATAAACCTAACCAAGGAGGTAAAAGACCTGTACTCAGAAAACTACACAACACTGAAGAAAGAAATTAAGGAAGATACAAACAAATGGAAGCATGTACCATGTTCATGGATTGGAAGAATTAACATCATCAAAATGGCCATACTACCCAAAGCAATTTATAGATTCAATGCAATCCCTATTAGAGTACCCATGACATATTTCACAGATATAGAACAAACATTACAGAAATTCATATGGAACCATAAACGACCTCGAATAGCAGCAGCAATTTTGAGAAAGAAGGACAAAGCAGGAGGTATCACAATACCTGATATCAAACTGTATTACAAGGCAACGGTAATCAAAACAGCCTGGTACTGGCATAAAAACAGGCTCATAGACCAATGGAACAGAATAGAGAGCCCAGAAATAAACTCAAATCTATACGATCAATTAATATTTGACAAAGGAGGCAGGAGCATAAAATGGAGCAAAAACAGTCTCTTCAACAGATGGTGTTGGGAGATCTGGACAGCTACGTGCAAAAAAATGAAACTCGATCACCAACTTACGCCATACACGAAAATAAACTCAAGATGGATAAAAGACTTAAATATAAGCCGTAACACCATAAAAGTCCTTGAAGAAAACATTGGCAGGAAAATCTCAGACATTCCACGCAGCAACATCCTCACAGACACATCCCCTAAAGCAAGGGACATAAAGGAAAGAATAAACAAATGGGACCTCATCAAAATAAAAAGCTTCTGCATGGCTAAAGAAAACAGCACCAAACTACAAAGAGAACCAACAATATGGGAAAGCATATTTGCCAATGATACCTCAGACAAGGGCCTGATCTCCAAAATATATAAAGAACTCACACGACTCCACTCCAGGAAGACAAACAACCCAATTAAAAAATGGGCAAAGGACTTGAACAGACACTTCTCCAAGGAAGACATACAGAAGGCCCAGAGACATATGAAAAGATGCTCAGCATCACTAGCCATCAGAGAGATGCAAATTAAAACCACAATGAGGTATCATCTCACACCAGTCAGAATGGCCAACATAAACAAATCCACAAACAAATGTTGGAGAGGATGCGGAGAAAAGGGAACCCTAGTGCACTGTTGGTGGGAATGCAGACTGGTGAGGCCACTGTGGAAAACAATATGGAATTTCCTCAGAAAACTAAAAATGGAACTGCCCTTTGACCCAGCAATTCCGCTGCTGGGATTATACCCTAAGAACACTGAAACACCAATCCAAAAGAATCTGTGCACCCCAATGTTCATAGCAGCACAATTTACAATAGCCAAATACTGGAAGCAACCGAAGTGCCCATCAGCAAACGAGTGGATCCAAAAACTATGGTATATTTACACAATGGAATTCTACGCAGCAGAGAGAAAGAAGGAGCTTATACCCTTTGCAACAGCATGGATGAAACTGGAGAGCATTATGCTAAGTGAAATAAGCCAGGAAGTGAGGGACAAATACCATATGATCTCACCTTTAACTGGAACATAAGCAATAGAAGGAAAAAGCAAACAAAATATAACCAGAGACATTGAAGTTAAGAACAATGTAACAATAGCAAGGGCGGGGGTGGGGGGTGGGGGCGGGGACAGTAGGTAGAGGGGATTACAGGAACTACTATAAAGGACACATGAACAAATCCAAGGGGGAGGGTGGAGAGGGGGGAGGGAAGTGGGTTCACCTGGGGTGGGGTGAAGGGATGGGGGAAAAGGCATACAACTGTAATCAAATAACAATAAATAAATTAAAAAAAAAAAAAAAAAAAAAAGAACAAATGAAACATTTGAGATTTTTCTCTGCATAAGTAAATACTTAGTGGTCACAGAACCTGCTCTCCACCGGCCAGGAACCTGGCATGGATGGACACTTGTGACATCACTTACTGACCACCCTGCTGGGTAACTTGCAGTCTCCAGAGATTCTCTTCTCTCCTCAACCTTCACATTCAGGGTATTCACAGTGCAACTTAGGCAGCAACTCTCCCTCCTCTTTCAAATTCCATTCTCTGTTGTATCTGCATTTCAAATGCCACCTCTCTCCACAAGGAGCCCCACCCCCAGCAAATACAAGTATCAGATTGGGAATCATTATGAATATGTGAAGACCAGGCCAATAAAAAGAAAAGCACTGTCTACATGAGGAAGCCCAAAGAGATGGTACAAGGAAAGGAACAGCTCCCTAGCTGTGGTAATCCATGAGTTAAGTCCCTGAACTTGGAAATTCTAGAAGGAAAAGTTTTATTTCCTTTCAGCTTAGAAATGGCAAGCCTGAGACTAGGAGCAGAGGTAGTGGTGTTCATATGCAGAGGCGTTTGACCCTCTCGAGTTGAATTTCCACAATGACTCATTAAACGTATTTTTAGTCTCACTTTTTTCTCTAAGATCATTCAGTTGTTGGGAGGGATGCAGAAGTAAAACTTGACTGAATTGAAATTTACATAAGTGGTAGATACACTGTTTGCAGAGTTTTCCCCAATTCCGTGTCTGTTTGCAGACTTCAGCAATGGGACCATGAAGCTCCTCCCATCCATAGGAGGAGTTACTTCTCAACCTTTGAAACTGGGCTGGACTTAGGATTTTTTACTTGTTTTAGCCAATAAATATTGTGGAGGTGAGAGTATGCTTTACCATGCCTTATCATTGTGATAGTTCTCAGTCAGAATGTTGACTCAGGTTTGTGAACAATCCAGGTGGAACTTCCAGAGGGGGAGGGGATATGTGGATAGAACTCACTTATCCCAGTCAAGGCCTCCCTAGATCAGCCACAATAGCTCAGCCACTAGTGTATTAAAAAGCCCAGCCAAGGTCAGCAGACACCCCCTGCCTTACCCATGTCTAACTGCAGACTCATGAGGAGACCAGCAGACATCAGAACACCACCACACTATACAAACCCATTAGAAATAAAGGAATTAAGTTCCAGCCAAGACACAGGCATAGGTGATACATTTTGCCTCCTCGCACAAGCAAAAGAAGGACAACGACAAATTTAAAAAGAAAAAATCACCAGAACTGCCAGAAAATCAAACTGTATGGAAGTCTAACAAACATGGGTTTAAAGAAAAAACATTCATCCAGAGGGTAGAAGGTGGGGAGACAGGCAGCCAGGGCAGAGTGGACTGGCAACAAGGAGGTGGTGGCAGACCAGGTGATCCCACTTTTGTGTGCAGATAACCAGGAAGAACAACTGGGGAGGAAGACAGACCACACAACCCAGGGTTCCAGCACAGAGACATAAAGCCACAAAATCTCTGATCATAAAAATCTGTAGGGGTTGCACCGTAGGAGAAACTCCCAGCCTCATAGAAGAGTCCACAGGATCCTAGAACATACACAAACCCACCCATCTGGGATTAGCTCAGTTTGCTTATGGGTAGAGATGGAACTGAGTGAAAGTGGGGCAGGAGATGAGCAACAGCATTGTTCCTTCTCCAATCCACAGTACTCTGATCAGGTCAGGTGCTCTGATACAGCACCACAATGAAGGGACCTGAGTTACACTGCCCTGGCAAATATCTAGCCATCTGCTTCTTACAATGTAACAGCTGTGCCAAGACAAAAAAATATATATATAGCCCTAATGAAAGAACATGTCAAATCTCCAAAAATAGAACTAAGAGATGAAGAGATAGCCAACCTGTCAAATACACAGTTCAAAACATTGGTAATCAGGATGCTCACACATATAGTTGAATATGGTCACAAAATGGAGGAAAAAGTGAAGGTTATGTAAAGTGAAATAAAGGAAAATGTACAGGGAGCTAACATGAAGGGAAGAAAACAGGGACTCCAATCAATGATTTGGAGCAGAAGGAGGAAATAAATATTCAACCAGAACATAATGAAAAAACAAAAATTCAAAAAAGAGAGGAGAGGCTTAGGAACCTGCAGGACAACTTTAAACATTCCAATACTCAAATCATAAGAGTACCAGAAGGAGAAAAGGAAAGGGAAGAAATCGAAAACTTATTTGAAAAAATAATGAAGGAGAACTTCCCTAATCTGGCAAAGGAAGTAGACTTCCATGAAGTCCAAGAAGTGCAGAGTCCCAGAAAAGTTGGACCCAAGGAAGCACACACCAAGGTACATCATAATTACATTGCCCAAGATTAAAGATAAGGAGAGAATCTTAAAAGCAGCAAGAAAAAGGAGACAGGAGTGCCCATAAGACTCTGAGCTCATTTCTCAAAAGAAATCTTGCAGGCAAGAAGGGGCTGGAAAGAAGTATTTGAAGTCATGAAGGCAACGACCTACATCCAAGATTACTATATCCATCAAAGCTATCCTTTAGAATGAAAGGGCAGATAAAGTGCTTCCGAGACAAGGTCACGTTTAAGGAGTTCATCATCACCCAACCCTTATTATATGAAATGTTAAAGGGACTTGTCTAAGAAAAAGAGGATCAAAAATATGAACAGTAAAATGACAATAAAGTCATAACGATCAACTCCTGAGCCTAAAAATCAAAAGCTAAGCAAACAACTAGAGCAGGAACAGAGTCACAGAAATGGAGATTGCATGGAGGCTTATCAATGGTGAGAGGGAGTGGGAAAATGGGGGAAATGGTACCAGGAATAAGAAGTGTAATTTGTAGGTACAAAATAGACAGGGGGGCGGTTAAGAATAGTATAGGAAATAGAGAATCCAGAGAATTTATATGTACGACCCATGGACATGAACTAATGTGAGTGAATGCTGGTGGGAGGGAAGTGCAGGGCAGAAGAGGAGAAAGAGCAGAAAAAAAATGGGACAACTGTAATAGCACGATCAATGAAATACACTAAAGAAAATAAAATAAAGGAATTATAGTAAACCATTTGCTTTTTAAGTATGACTTGTTATGTAGCAATAGCAAACTGATTATAATCAAAGTGAACAGAACTCAGGGCTCTTGTAATAATCTGCTACTTCTTAATTTTAGCATTTGTACTAATGGAGGACAGCACTCACATCGTGTTTTTTTCAAATGTATTTCAGATAACTGCATAAAGCGAGTCAACGGAGGCTCCCTTCCAGGTAGTCAGGACAGGGTGGAATGATCTGCACATTTGTGACCACAATTTTGACCACTTTTCACATGACTGGGCAGGATTTTAACTCCTGTGTGATTCATCTTCTGATCATAAAGACTGAAGACATCCTGAGCATAAACAACATAAATATTGTATGTTATTCATATTGATCACTCACTGTCCCTTTGGTGGATTTGGAAACATTTAGAAAATGGGAGATATTTCATTTAGAGCACTAGAAGGACTCTCATTTTTAGAAAACACATTGAAAGTTTTCAAGCAGAAACAAGAAAAGAATTCAGGAAAAAACACAAAACACTCCATGTAATTCTTCACCCCTCACACATGGATATCATATTCCACACTTCAATGAGTAGATGTTCAGCATGAAAAATATTTTGTACAATAATAAATTGTCTGGCTATTTTTGTTTCATTTTATATATGGTTATCTGTTACATATTAGATCAGTCTATTTATTAAAATGTATATTTCTTAGTAGACTCTTCCTGGAAACATGGATTTGATCAAGAAATGTAGTAAAGGCAGTGCTATAGAAAATACTGATGACCGTGGAAGTGAAAATTCTGACCTCAGATGTTCCTCTACAACAAAATTATATAAATGACCTCAGTATCCAAGTGTAGTTTAGTCCACAAGAGGGTATAGTTCATGACTATTCCTTAAGTAAAACAACAGAAATATTGCTTAGAATTTTGTATGTCATAAGAGAGTAAATTATGCTAATGTAATTCATATTAACCCTTGAGATAAATGAGAATTTCTAATTATGTATCATCCAAAATTGTATTAATTTGTGTCAGAACTTCTTCTTATGATGATTTGAACATTCATGGGCACTTCCTCAGTCATGTACAGTTGGCCCCTGAAAAGCCTACCTGCCAAGGAATCTTTCCAGGGCCCTCTTTATGTCCTTGTTCCTGAGACTGTAGAGGAAGGGGTTCAGCATGGGTGTGACCAGAGTGTACATCACTGAGGCTGTTGCACTTGATAGTGAGTGGCGGATACCAGCAGAGCCGAGATACACCCCTAGGCCTGTACCATAAAACAAGGAGACAACTAAGATGTGAGATGCAGAGGTGGAAAATGCTTTATACTTCCCCTGAGTTGATGGGATTGCACATATAGAAGACACTATCTTAGAGTAAGAATAAAGGATCCCAGTGAGGGAACCACCACCCAGGAGCCCTGCCCCAAAGTACATCACCATGTCATTAGGAAAGGTGTCAGAACAGGCAAGTTGGACCACCTGTTTGAGTTCACAGAAAAAGTGGGGGATTTCCAAGTCTGAGCAGAAGGACAGATCCAACACCATTAAGCTTTCTAACAAGGAATGCAGAATATTAATGATCCAGGACACCAGAACCAGCAGGCCACAGAAGGGGCGGTTCATGAGGACTGTGTAGTGCAGGGGGTGACAGATGGCCACAAAGCGGTCATATGCCATGACAGTCAAGATGAAGTTATCCAACCCTGCAAACAGTATGAAAAAATACATTTGAGTGATACATCCTAAATAGGTGATGACTTTGCTCTGTGTCTGGATGTTCAACAGCATCTTTGGGATGGTGGTGGAGGTGAAGCAGATGTCTACCAGGGACAGGTTGGAGAGGAAGAAGTACATGGGTGTGTGGAGGTGGGAGTCTGAGCTGACGGCCAGGATGATGAGCAGGTTTCCCAACACAGTGATCAGGTACATGGAGAGAAAGAGCCCAAATAGGAGAGGCTGTAGTTCTGCTTCCTCTGATAGTCCCAGGAGAAGAAACTCTGAAACATATGTACCATTGCCTGGTTCCATGTGGTGCAGGTGACTACCGGAAAATAGAAAAAAAATAACTAATTTTCATATTAGTAACTGAGAATAAATGCTGCATTTCTATTTTAGAATCTGAAATATCATTTCCATTTGGTGTAGGATCTGGTTCCCATTAAGGCATGGCTATTGTCAATGCTCATTAGAATTTCCTTTTCTACCAACAACTCATTCTTCAAACACCATGTATATTGTTATTTTATTGGGGATATAGTTCTTGCATTTGAGCAATATACTCGTATATTGACTTTAGACCGTGTTCCAGGCACTGTTCAGAGTATGTGATGAGGAAAAAGAAAAGTCTCTACAAACTAATGATGGACAAAGAGTATAATCAAATAACAATAATAATGTAACATACCCAATGGTGCAGATGCTATATAGAAAAGTAAATTACATTAAATGGAGAGAGTGGAGAGAGGATGTTTCTTAGTTTTTTTAAATTTCATTTCTAATTTTCCTATTAAAACTTAACCCTCTGATAGCCCTCCAAACCCTGCAGGAACACTACACTGTTGTCCATGTCCATGAGTCCTTTTCCTTTGCTCAATCCCCCATCCCCTAACCTCCCACTCAATAGCTGTCATGCTGTGGTTTATCTACCCGTATGTCTCTATTTTGCTTATTACATCACTTTGTTTATTAGATTCCATATATAAATGAAACCATATGGTATTTGTCTTTCTCTGACAAGTTTATTTCACTGAACATTAAGTTCTCCAGGTCCATCCATGCTGAGGGTGTACTTTTTTATAGTTTAGCCAATGCTGTCAACAGACAATGTTTTGACAGCCACCTCAAAGAAGACCAAACAGGAGGCTAAGGGGGAGGAAGTGTTTGGCAGGCGAAGAACAGCCACTGCAAAGGCCCTGAGGAAGATGGTGGTTTTAGAAAATCAAGGCTCACACTGAGCCAATGTATCAGGGGCAGGAGAGATGGTGTCAGGTGTTATTAAGAAGCAAGGTGGCCTGTGTGCTGCTATTGAAACTTCAAGTCACAGAGATTCCCTTTTGTACCCTATGAAAATCTTGCACTTTATTAATCTGCTTGGAAAAGCATTCTGTGAACTGAAAAGAATTTCCTCCTTAGTCCCTTCTCTTGATGGAGTTCTGGCCCCTGTGTGATACGTCACCTTGGAATACATGTGTCCAGGTAGCCCTGCTCTGAGCACTGCTCTCAGTTTAAAAGGGAGGTGCACACACACAGCAGGTCTCCTCATGGGTGTGGTCTCCATGTTTGTCTCACTCACTATTTAGGCTGTGACTACATATCACTCATCAGTCCAGATCAAGTACCTTTTCTGAAAAGCATTTAGACAAACTACCTCGATACTGCTATGGGAAGCCTCCCATGGACAAATAAGCTTGGGGTTCCATACTGGAATGTGCATTTTATGCTCTGTACTTAAAGAAACATAAAAGTATAGGGAGAGAGAATAAAATGGACATGAGGAGGAAAAAACATCTATTGATAATAAGCTCAGGTGATCTCGAGAGATGGTGAGGAAGAAAACTGTTTGGATAATGTCAGCTTTCCAACCCTAATTACATTCCCTTAAAGCCAAGCAAAAATAATAAAGGAGAAAGTACATATTTGTCCAAAAGACAAAGGTAGTTACCAACACATGGTGTGGAAACACCTTATGGATTGACTATTCCAAATGAAATCTGACCAGCAAAATAAACTAGTTATTTACAAAAGGAATTCTTTTTAATATCAAGAGTAGGAGGCTGACTTTTCCTGTGTCTATTCTATAGTTATTTGATCAGTGGGTTTTTATAAGGTTAAAATGCAGATGAGACAAACCCCTCACTCACATTTCCTTGTGGCTCCATTCTTTTTCTTGGACTTTGGGTTTGGATGTCATTTTTAGCCAATCAGTAGGCACTGTCTAATTCTGGTTCTGGTCTTCATCCAACATGCAAAGACCTCCCCAGACCTAACCAATAAAGCCTGCACATGCCAATAAATCATGTAAAGTTACCCTGAGTAACTTTCTTCATGTGATTTAAGCCTGAGCACATTATCACCGAAACATTTCTTTCACTGTACTCTGCCTTCACCATCACAATGCCAGATCTGAGCAAGCACAGCTTCACATCCTCAGTTCGCATTTATGTTTTCACAAAAGTATGTATATATATGTGCACTTACTTAGGAACCCATTTAAGTAAATGTGAAGCTATGAAATGAAAGAAATGGCAAGCAGAATAAAACCTGCTTAAACAGAGTGATTTAGCACCTGTGTTAAAGAAAATTGAATGGAGGAAAATGAGATTTCTGGCCAACATGGAGGCATAGGTAGACATACTGTGCCTCCTCACACATCCAAAAGAAGGATAACAACAAATTTCAAAAGAAATAACAACCAGAGCTGACAGGAAATTGAACTGTAATGAAGTCCAACAACCAAGGATTTAAAGAAGAAACATTCATCCAGACTGGTAGGAGGGGTGGAGATGGGCAGCTGGGCAGAGAGGACTCCTAGCAAGGCAGTGGATGGTGCAGTGGGTGGTCCCACCTTTGTGTGAAGATAAACTGGGAGGAACAACTGGGAAGTGAGACCAGGTTTCAATGCAGGGAAATAAAGCCTCAGAACTTCTGACTAAAATACCTTTGAGGGCTGAGGTGGTGGAAAAAATTCCCAGCCTCACAGGGGAGTTCGTTGGAGAGACCCACAGGGTCCTAGAATATACACAAAACCACCCACCTTGGAATCAGCACCAGAAGGGCCCAATTTGCTTGTGGGTAGTGGCAAAAGTGACTGAAAGCCCATAGAGAGCTGACCAAGAGGCATTATTCCCTCTCTGACCCCTCTCCCATATTCAGTGCCACTGCATGGCAACTTGGGTTGACCTACCCTAGAAAATTCCTAATGCTTCGCCCCTTACTATGTAACAGGCATACCGAGAAAAAAATATGGCCCAAATGAAAGGACAGATGAGAGCTCCAAAAGTAGAACTAAGTGATCTACAGATAGCCAATCTATCAAATGTACAGTTCAATACATTGGTAATCAGGATGCACAAAACTGGTTGAGTATGATCACAAGAGAGGGAAGAAGTAAAGGCTATGCAAAGTGAAATAAAGGAAAATGTACAGGGAAATAACAGTGATGGGAAGGAAACCAGGACTCAAAACAAGGGCTTGGAGCAGAAGGAAGAAAGAAACATTTAACCAGAACAGAATGAAGAAACAATAATTCAAAAAAAATGAGGAGAGGCTGAGGAACCTCCAGGACAACTTTAAGTGCTCCAAGAACCAAATCATATGGGTGGGAGAGGAGGAGAGAAAAAGCAAGAAACTGAAAACTTCTTTGAAAAAATAATAAAGAACTTCCCCAATCTGGCAAAAGAAATACACTTTCAGGAAGCTCAAAGTGTCCCAAAGAAGTTTGACCTGAGGAAGCACACACCAAGACACATCATAATTACATTACCCATGATTAAGAATAAGGAGAGAATCTTAAAAGCAGCAAGAGAAAAGGAGACAGTTACCTACAAAGGAGTTCCCATAAGACTATCAGCTGATTTGTCAAAAGAAACCTTACAGGAAAGAACGGGCTGGAAAGAAGTATTTGAAGTCATGAAGGGCAAGGACCTACATCCAAGATTACGCTATCCAGAAAAGCTATCCTTTAGAACGAAAGGGCAGATAAAGTGCTTTCCAGACAAGGTCAAGTTAAAGGAGTTCATCATCACAAAACCTTTATTATATAAAATGTTAAAGGGACTTACTTAAGAAAATGGAAATCAAAAACATGAACGGTAAAATGACAACAAACTCACAACTATGACAGCCAAACCTAGAAAAAAACAAACACTAAGCAAACAACTAGAACAAGAACAGATTCACAGAAATGGAGATCACATGGAGGGTTATCAACAGGGGTGTGAAAGGGGGAGACAGGGGAAAGGTATAGAGAATAAGTATCATAAATGGTAGATAGACAATAGGCAGGGGAGGTTAATAATAGTATAGGAAATGTAGAAGACAAAGAACTTATATGTATGAACCATGGACATGGACTGAAGGTGGGGGGGATGTGGGTGGGAGGGGTATGCAGGGCAAAGGGGAATAAAGAGGGCAAAATGGGACAATTGTAATGGCATAATCAATAAAATATATTTTAAAATATTTTTGAATAAAATAAAAAGACAAATGATCCAAGAGAAAACCACAAAAGAAACTATGCACATAAGCAATAAAAATGAAAGATAATTATCCCATTAGTTAAATGGAAAATTAAAATGAAAACCAAAAGGCAATACACACCCACTAGAAATCTAAAATTAAAAGACTGGCTTTCCCAGGTGCATATAGAGCAATGGGAACCTCCATATACATCATGAGGGAGTATAGATTGGTACAAGTACTTGGGAAAGCTGTTTGGCAGCATTACTAAAGCTGAAATTATACACGTCATGTGATCCTGCAATTCCACTCCAGACATACATATGTATGAGCATCAAAAGATATGTCCAAGGATGTTGAACATAGTGGCACTAATTGTAAGAGTCCCAAGCTGGAAACAGCCCAGATGTCCACCAACAGTAGATTGAAATGAATTTATACAATAGAATACAGCAGTCTCCCCATTATCTGCCATTCTTCTTTCTATGGTGTCAGTTACCCATGGTCAACCACAGTCTAAAAATATTAAATGAAAAATTTCAGAAATAAGCAATTACCAAGTTGTAAAAAAAAATTGAACAGAGCATCAAAGACTAATTAAAACAAGACATAAATACCAATGTACATTTGTAATTAAATTGTCAAAGGAAAGGACACAGAAGGTAATGTATGATGTTCCTAGACATGGTGGCATAGCAGAGGCTCAGTGTTATTTGTTGGATGAAGCAGGAATTAGGCCTCAGTATATAAGTACATTTAACACATGGTAAGGTTGTATTTGTATGTATTTGGAAAGGTTGGATTGTTGAATAAAAGCTGGAAAAATATCCACCGGGAAGAAAATGAAGTTGATCCCGTGCCTCTGTCTTGTTACATAAAATCTGGGGGATTGCCTACACTGGAAGAATAACCAGTTGTTTTAGTTGTACAGAATGAAAACTATATATTAATATTGATGAGTGGACCAATACATCCTAATCAAGTCAGAGACTCAGGAGTAAAAAGACAGACATATTTAACTAAATAAAATGCAAAACATTTTTATGGCCAAAAATTTCATCAAACAATTATGAAATAAAAATTTATGTTTATTTTTATCTTTACTTTTACTTTCTTAATTTTTATTAAATTTATTGGGGTGAGATTGGTTAATAAAATTATGTAGGTTTCAGGAGTACAACTATCTAATACATCACCTGTATGTTGTATTGTGTGATCAGAGCCCCAAGTCAAGTTACCACCACTTATCCCCTCTAATCCTCTTCTATATCACTACACCAAAATAATTTTTTAAAATCATTTTAGTGTGGGGAACTGTTCCATGTGTGGTAAATGTGGCTCAGCTCCCACTCAGAAAAGCCAGTGGGGAGGGAGGTTGGTGGGCAGGACCCACATCCATGGATAGGTTCTCCCGTGGGAAATCAGGCCTGCATTGTACATAGGCTGCTATGAGACTTGCTCTTGCTAAAACTCCCTCACCCTGAACTGAGGCAGCAAATGTTTACTGAGTATCTTCATCTTCCTAAAAATCTGTGCTAAACCACCCAAGAATGGAGTGTGAGCAGTTTCCCTCTTGAGCTGTAACATCCTTCTCTTTGAAGTAAGTAGCAGTATTCTGTCCTTTGTTGTCCTTAAAAGGTAATCACCTGTGGTGAACCAGTGCATAGTAAATGAGGACCATCCTCCTGTAATGTGCCCAGAAAAACAATAAAAGCCTGTCTAGGCAGGGATCTGCTCTCTCTCTTGGGCTGTCTCTAGCCCTCTCGCCCTCTATCACTTAGAGAGTGGCCATGCCATCCCTTTTCCTCCACAGGATTTCTGTAGTCCATGTGTATTTGTATATTGCAGACACAACACCGGATCCTGCCAGCTGAGATCCACATCATTTTAGGGCTGATATGAAAAAGTAATAACCTTAAATAATATTCAAATTAAAAAGACCATCAAATATGAATCTGTGATCATATAAGAAAAAGTTCAGCAAACCACAAAAAAGTTCTTTCACACCTGACAGCCAGGAGAAAAACTTAGAAAAATGTCACATTGATTGGGATGCACAGTTTTAAACAGGTAGCAAAGAGGTGCTCTGTTTTTTCCTGGCAGAACTGTGGAGTGTTACAGCATTGGGAAAACAGACTGCAGGCAGCTGCACACACTACCAGCACCTGTGTCTCTAATGCAGGGCTCCTCAGTCTCTGCAGGACTGCCATTCTGGGCCAGGTCTTTGTCTGAGGTGTGGTCTCTCCTGGCCATGGCAGGAGGTTTAGAGCATCCCTGGACTTTACTGACACTTCCCATGACACAACCAAAAATGTCTCCAAAGATTGCTCTGTGTCCCCTGGGGGAACAGTATATAGCCTCTGGTGGAGAACCAGAGTTTTAAGGTAACAATCTCAAAATATTTTCATATATTGTTATAATAGCAATGTAATGAGAAACTCTACCTTAGATTTCTAGTGTGAATAGCACAGCCACACCACAGAATGTTATGTAGACATGGAAATAATGAATCAGCATCTTACACCCTCTTTGGTTGAAGGGAAAACTGTAGGTATTGTTGAGTGGGAAGGAAGAGTGCACACATAGAAAAAAAAAAAAACTATACAACATGTAAAGAGCATTTCTGATGGGCCCGGATGCTGTTCATGAATCTGTACAAAATCACATGAGTGATACGTGAGCATAACGTGGGAAGACAAGATTTAAAAAAAGAAACTAAGACCTTATGGAATACAGATTGGCAGCAGGAATGTAATTAGTTTAAGTATACTGATTACAAAACTATTGTATGAAAAATAATTGAGAATCAGAGAACCAAGATGGAGGCGTAGGTAGACACACTGAGCCTCCTCGCACAACCAGAACTGGCAGGAAATCGAACAGCAAGGAAGTCTTACACCAAGGAGATAAAAAATAAACATTCATCCAGACCAGTAGGAGGGGCGGAGATGGGCAGCCCCGCGGAGAGGACTGGTATTGACATGGCAAGACCGCAACTGGTGACCAAGACGGCGGAGTGTGGGACCAATGCGCAGGCAGTCTGACCACTAGCAGACCCTACAGCCGCACATTCGTGCACAGATAAACCGAGAGGGTCGGACTCAGAGTGGCAGAGAACGGTGCAGGCAGAGCAGCAGTAGCACCCCAGGGCCCTACTTAAGCGCATAGAAAAACATGGACGAACGGCGGGAAGTGAGGCAGACCAGGCAACCCAGGGGTCCAGTGCCGGGGAAATAAAGCCTCAGGCCTCTGATTGAAAACGCCTTGGGGGTTGGGGTGGCAGCAGGAGAAACTCCAAGCCTCACAGGAGAGGTCGTTGGAGAGACCCACAGGAGCCTAGAGTGTGCACAAGCCCACCCTATCGGGAACCAGCACCAGAGGAGCCCAGTTTGATTGGTGGTAGCAGAGGGAGTGACTAAAATCCGGTGGAGAGTGGAGCAGGAACCTTTGCTTCCTCTCTGCCCCTCCGCCATGTACAACGTCACAGCACAGTGATCAGCATTACCCCGCCTGGGGGAACACCTAAGGCTCCACCCTTTAAGTAACAAGCGCGCCAAGACAAAAAAAAAAAAAAAAAAAAAAAAAAAAAAGGCCCAAATGACAGAACACTTCAAAGCTCCAGAAATAATTCAACTAAGCAGCGAACAGATAGCCAACCTATCAGATGCACAGTTCAAAACACTGGTTATTAAGACACTCACAGAATTGGTTGAATTTCATTGAAAACTAGATGAAAAAATGAAGGCTATGCTAAGTGAGACAAAGGAAAATGTACAGGGAACCAACAGTGATGCGAAGGAAACTGGGACTCAAATCAACAGTGTGGACCAGAAGGAAGAAACAAACATCCAACCAGAAAAGAATGAAGAAACAAGAACTTGGAAAAATGAGGAGAGGCTTAGGAACCTCCAGGACATCTCGAAACGTTCCAACATCTGAATTATAGGGGTGCCAGAAGGAGAAGAGGAAGAACAAAAAATTGAAAACTTATTTGAACAAATAATGAAGGAGAACTTCCCTCATCTGTCAAAGGAAATAGACTTCCAGGAAGTTCAGGAAGCTCAGAGAGTCCCAAAGAAGCTGGACCCAAGGAGGAACACACCAAGGCACATCATCATTACATTACCTAAGATTAAAGAGAAGGAGAGAATCTTACAAGCAGTAAGAGAAAAGAACACAGTTACCTACAAAGGACTTCCCATAAGACTGTCAGCTGATTTCTCCAAAGAGACCTTACGGCAAGAAGGGGCTGGCAAGAAGTATTCCAAGTCATGAAAGCCAAGGACCTACATCCAAGATTACTGTATCCAGCAAAGCTTTCATTTAGAATGGAAGGGAAGATAAATTGCTTCTCAGATAAGGTCAAGTTAAAGGAGTTCATCATCACCAAGCCCTTATTATATGAAATGTTAAAGGGACTTATCTAAGAAAAAGAAGATAAAAAATATGAACAGTAAAAATGACAGCAAACACAGTTATTAACAACCACACCTAAAACCAAAACAAAAGGAGCAATACAGAATGAAGGAGACGTGGACGAGTGGCAGTATGTGTGTAGGTCACTTATTAGTGCTAAAGTACACACAAGAACATTCACTCTCATTTTTTGTTTATAGCAAGGATTCACAAGTGAACAATATAAAAGTAACAGCAGTTTTCTTTTTTCAGTATAAAACTAAAAAAAGGAAACAATGGAGAGAATACAATGTGACTGAGTAATAGATTTCAGCCCACATAGTTCATAAATACTCACAGTTCTCCACATATATGTACATAAAATGATTCAATGACAACAACAAAGTTGGTGGGGAAAAAAATTTCTCCAGTTCCTTGTTTAGAAGAATGCAATAAAAAACAGGAATCAAAGTATGCTCACCCCACTCCGCAAATGTCTGGAATTTGCAGACAATTTACAGTAGAAGAAACAATGAATAACTAACCCACAAATGTATTCAGGTCACAGGTCATGAAGTAATGGCAAAGTAAAGCTGTTTACACACCTCTTTTTACTTATCAAATAAATTCTCTTTAATTCTAATTGAAAATGCACAGTGAAAGAAGATACTATGGATGCACATATGACCACTGTTGCAAGGTAATATTTGCAAGAAGTGTACTGAATATGGATCTGTGTCATCAATATGGAAACAGTGTTGAATATGCCCCCATGATAAAAATAAAGAACTACCCTCACTTTACTGCGCAGCTCTCCACAACTGGTACTCTATTTTCCTACTCCCTTTAGATGAAACACTCATTGTACCTGTTCTACTTTCACTTGAAATACTTTATGCCTCCCACTGCCACCTCAATTGGGCTTCCATCAGGGAGTAGTGAGCCATGACCCATGTGTTGCTGTCTTCAAAGTTTACTTCTCTTTTTAGCATCCCAAACAAATCATGAACTAGTTAATCAGGCAAGCAAACAACCATAGGTTGATTGCTGTCAAGAGACCTCTGGTGAATGTGCTTGGCTTTGGCTCTCTCTGACCCTTTCCTGGAGCAACTACTGCACGTTTGGCCTCACCTGATCCAGAGCTCTGAGAAGGCAGACTCCCAGTAAAGGAAGTCTCACCTCCTTGATGGATGACAATGGAGGCTGAAGCTCTCTGCTGTGACAAGACAGCAGGAAGGATGGAAGCATTGGTCTCCTAGACAAACTTAGGGTTCCAAAAGCAACAACCAGGTCCCATCCAGTCCAAGGTCACACACACTGAGAGACTGGAGATGAGGAGTTATTTACAGCTCCCTATGTCTGCTCATTAGGTACATTTACATCCTGTTCTTCCAACCTCTAATTGCATGCTTTCCCTGAGGGTCTAGACAGAAGGGACCGTATTCCTGGAGATTCTGTGTTCCCAAAAGACCAGCTTGGAAGTCCAGTGAATCCTGTTTTTACTAGTTCCTCCTCATAAAGACTGTGGGTTCCAGAAGACTAACCTCCCAGCACTTTATCCAAACCCTCACGTAAAACTTTTCCAAATTTAAGACTGAGGATCCAGTCTGGATTAGAAAACTCAAATCCCTAAATATTGATTTGTATTAGAGAGACAACCCCTGATGTCCACAGAAAATTCCTATTTTCTTTTCAGTAAGGGGAAGAACTAAGTCCTTTGATTAAACCATGAGGGTTACACACTGGCCTTCATGACACGTTGACCAAAACAATTTGGAATTTCAACCTCATATCACAAGAGCTGTCCTGCATCCCTCGTTATGAAATATTTGTTGCTTATAAGAAATACAGTTAGATTTTTTTTCACTACAATCTAAGTTGGGAACAGAAAAGTAAATAGATTCCTCCCCGTAGCCTCCTGCAGAAAGTTAGCACTGGAAATCTCTTGACTTCAGCCCCATGAGACCTCAGGAACTGAAAGAGACTGCCTGTGTTTCTTTATAAATCACTGGTTTGGTACTTTTACATTAGACTTAATAATTGAAAAGAGATATTTATGAAATGGAATTTGTTTAGGAAATTGAGATAAAGTGTCTCATTTCATTCATATAGCCTCCCCTGCGTTAAGGCATTTTGCACTGTATTCCCCCCTTACGTGGGAGACACGCATAGTCATTTTGTAGATATTCAGCTTCTTTGGCTGGTAGTGAATTTCTTGTGATATAAGTGTCAATGGGCTTCATATTTTATCCTTTCCAAATATTAATATAACAAAAATATTCATTTAAATTTATGTGTGCCATTTACTTTAAATCTTTGTGTCTAAATTTCTACATGTTTAAATTTTATAGTAAACTTTTATTACATTAAATTTTCTATTCATTCTTCCCTTTTTTATCCTTTCAACTTTCTCTGAAGTGTCCTTTGTATACATATGTGTGTGTGTGTTTATTTGAAATGAAATGTACACAAATAAATTTAAATGCATGCATGCTACTTTATCCTGAACAGTTTATTTGGAGACAAGAATAATGCTCTCCAGTTCCATCCATGCTGTTGCAAAGGGTATAAGCTCCTTCTTTCTTTCTGCTCCGTAAAATTGCATTGTGTAAATGTACCATAGTTTTTGGATCCACTCATTTGCTGATGGGCACTTAGGTTGCTTCCAACACTTGGCTATTGTAAATTGTGCTGCTATGAACATTGGGGTGCACAGGTTCTTTTGGATTGTTGTTTCAGGGTCTTAGGGTATAATCTCAGCAGCGGAATTGCTGGGTCAAAGGAAAGTTCAATTTTTAGTTTTCTGAGGAAATTCCATACTGTTCTCCACAGTGGCCTCACCAGTCTGCATTCCCACCAACAGTGCACTAGGGTTCCCTTTTCTCCGCATCCTCTCCAACATTTGTTTGTTGATTTGTTTATGTTGGCCACTCTGACTGGTGTGAGATGGTAACTCATTGTGGTTTTAATTTATATCTCTCTGATGGCTAGTGATGCTGAGCATCTTTTCGTATGTCTCTGGGCCCTCTGTATGTCTTCTAGGAGAACTGTCTGTTCAAGTCCTTTGTCCATTTTTTAATAGGGTTGTTTGTCTTTCTGGAGTGGAGTCATGTGAGTTCTTTATATATTTTGGAGATCAGGCCCTTGTCTGAGGTATCATTAGCAAATATGTTTTCCCATACTGTTGGTTCTCTTTTCATTTTAATGCTGTTTTCTTTAGCCATGCAGAAGCTTTTTATTTTCCTGAGGTCTCATGTGTTTATTCTTTCCTTTATGTCCCTTGGTTTAGGGGATGTGTCTGTGAGGATGTTGCTGCATAGAATGTCTGAGATCTTCCTGCCAATGTTTTCCTCTAGGACTTTTATGGTGTTACAACTTATATTTAAGTCTTTTATCCATCTTGAGTTTATTTTTGTGTATAGTGTAAGTTGGTGATTGAGTTTCATTTTTTTGCATGTAGATGTCCAGATCTCCCAACACCATTTGTTGAAGAGGCTATTTTTGCTCCATTTTATGCTCCTGCCTCCTTTGTCAAATATTAATTGACCGTAAAGACTTCGGTTTATTTCTGGGCTCTCTGTTCTGTTGCATTGGTCTACGTGCCTGTTTTTATGCCAGTACCAGGCTGTTTTGATCACAGAGGCCTTGTAATATAGTTTGATTCAGGTATTGTGGTCCCTCCCACTTTGTTCTTCTCTCTCAAAATTGCTGCAGCTATTCGGGGTCGTTTATGGTTCCATATGAATTTCTGAAGTGTTTGTTCTATATGTGTGAAATATGTCATGGGTACTTTAATAGAGATTGCGTTGAATCTATAAATTGCTTTGGGTAGTATGAGCATTTTGATGATGTTAATTCTTCCAATCCATGAGCAGGGTACATGTTTCCATTTCTTTGTGTTTCCCTTAATATCTTTCTTTAGTGTTGTATAGTTTTCTGAGTACAGGTCTTTTACCTCCTTGGTTAGGTTTATTCCTAAGTACTTTATTTTTCTTGTTGCTATATCAAATGGGATTTGTTTCCTGATTTCTGTTTCTGCTGTTTCATTGTTATTATGCAGGAATGCCTTTGATTTCTGAGTATTGACTTTGTATCCAGCTGTGTTGCCAAATTCATTTATTAGGTCGAGTAGTTTTTGGGTGGAGTCTATAGGATTTTCCATGTACACTATCATGTCATCTGCAAGCAGTGACAGTTTCATTTCCTCCTTTCCAATTTGGATGCCTTTTATTGCTTTTTTTTGTCTGATTGCTGTAGCTTGGACTTCCAGTACTATGTTGAATATGAGTGGTGAGAGAGGGCATCCTTGTCTTGTTCCTGATCTTAGTGGGAAAGTTCTAAGTTTTTGTCCATTGACTATGATGTTGGCTGTAGGTCTCTCATATATGGCCTTTATTATGTTGAGGAATGCTCCCTCTATTCCCACTTTTCTGAGTGTTTTTATCAGAAATGGGAGCTGTATCTTATCAAATGCTTTTTCCGCATCTATTGATATGATCATGTGATTTTTGTTTTTGCTGTTGTTGATGTGATGTATTATGTTTATTCATTTGCGAATATTGTAGCATCCTTGCATCCCTGGGATGAATCACACTTGATCATGGTATATGATCTTTTTAATGTATTGCTGGATGCGGTTTGCCAATATTTTATTGAGAATTTCAGCATATATGTTCATTAGAGATATTGGCCTGAAGTTTTCTTTCTTCATTGTGTCTTTATCTGGTTTTGGGATTAGGATGAGGCTGGCTTAATAAAAAGAGTTACGGAGTCTTCCATCATTTTGGATTTTTTTGAATAGTCTGTGAAGGATAGGGGTTAGCTCTTCCTTAAATGCTTTGTAGAATTCTCATGTGAAACCATCTCTTCCACAGATTTTGTGTGTTGGGAGTTTTTTGATGACTGCTTCAATTTTGTCTGCTGTTATTGGTCTGTTCAGGTTTTCTGCTTCTTCTTCATTCAGTTTTGGAAGATTATATTTTTCTAGAAATGTGTCCATTTCACCTAAATTTTCAAATTTCTTGGCATACAGTTCTTCATAGTAATTTATTACAATCCTTTGTATTTCTGTGGTATCAGTTGTAATCTCTCCTCTTTCATTTCTAATTCTGTTTATTTGGATCCTCTCTCTTTTGTTCTTGTTGAGCCTGCTTAAAGGCTTGTCGATTTTGTTTAACTTTTCAAAGAACCAGCTCCTGGATTCATTGATCCTTAGAATTGTGGTTTTAGTCTCTATGTCATTTAACTCTGCTCTGATCTTGGTTATTTCCTTCCTTCTGCTTGCTCTGGGCTGTCTTTGTTGTTGTTCCTCCAGTTCTTGTAGGCGTAGAGTTAGGTTGTTTGTTTGAAATGTTTCTATCTTTTTAAGGTAGGCCTGTATTGCTATGAACTTCCCTCTCAGGACTGCCTTTGCTGTGTCCCATAGGTTTTGGATTGTTGTGAGTTCATTTTCATTTGTTTCCAGAAAGTTTTTGATTTCTTCCCTAATCTCGTTCTTGACCCATTCATTGTTTAATAGCATGCTATTCAGTCTCCATGATTTTGAGTGTTTTGGGTTTTTTCCTTTGGGGTTGGTTTCTAGTTTCAGTCCCTTATGGTCAGAGAAAATGCTTGATATGATTTCAATTTTCTTGAACTTTTTGAGGCTTGCTTTGTGTCCTATCATGTGGTCTCTCTTTGAAAAAGTTCCATGGACACTTGAAAAGAATGTGTATTTTGCTTCTTTGGGATGAAAAGCTCTATATATATCAGTTAAGTCCATTTCCTCTAGGGTATTGTTCAGTGACACAATATCCTTGTTGATAGTTTGTTTGGAAGATCTGTCCATTTTTGACAGTGGAGTGTTAAAGTCCCCTATATAATTGTGTTGCTGTCAATATCTTTCTTGAAGTCCTCCAAGATTTTCTTTATGTATTTGGGTGCTCCTAGGTTGGATTCATATATAGTTACAATGTTTATGTCTTCTTGGTGGATTCTTCCTTTGAGTATTATGAAGTGACCTTCTGGGTCTCTCTTTATTGCCCTTCTTTGGAAGTCTATTTTATCTGATATGAGTATTGTTACCCTGGCTTCTTTTTCCTGTCCGTTAGCTTGGAAAATTTGTTTCCAGCCCTTCACTTTCAGTCTATAGTCTTTTGTCCTGAGGTGGGTCTCCTGTAGGCAGCATATGTGTGGGTGATATTTCTTATCCATTCAGCTATTCTATGTCTTTTGATCGGAGCACTTAATCCATTTATATTTAAGGTTATTATCAATAGGTAGTTATTCATTGCCATTTTTTCCTACCTTTGTTCCTCTCTCTTTCTCTTTTCCTTCCTTTCCTTAAAGCAGTCCCTTTAGCATCACTTGCAGAGCTGGTTTGGTGGAAGTGTATTCTTTTAGACTTCTTTTGTCTGGGAAAATGTTTATTTGGCCTTCTATCTTGATTGAGAGCCTTGCTGGGTAAAGTAGTCTTGGTTGCAGGCCCCTCGTTCTCAATACTTGGAATATTTTTTTGCCATTGTCTTCTTGCTTGGAGCGTTTCCATTGAGAAGTCAGTTGCTAACCTTATTGGGGCTCCCTTGTGTGTTACTTCCTGTTTCCCCCTTGCTGCCTTTAGATTCTCTGTTTGTGTTGGAATTTTACCATTTTAATTATGATGGGTCTTGCAGTGGGTCTCTTTGGGTTCCTCTTGCTTGGGACTCTCTGTGATTCCTGAATTTGGGTGACTTTTTCTCTCATCAGATTAGGGAAATTTTCCATCATTACTTTTCAAACAGGTTTTCTATCCTTGCTCTTCCTCTTCTACTGGTATCCCTATTATACGGATATTATTATGTTTCATGTTGTCCTGCATTTCCTTAATCCCTCTTCATTCTTTCTGAGCCTCTTTTCCTTTTCTTGCTCTTTCTGGGTGTTTTTTTCTACTTTGTCGTCCAGCTCACTGATCCGATCCTCTGCTTTATCAAGTCTGCTTTTCATTCCTTCTACTGTGTTCTTCAGTTCTGAAATTGTATTCTTCATTTCCTGTTGGCCCTGGTTGATAGTTTCTATTTCCTTTTTCATGTTGATATAGTTTCCAGTGAGTTCATTGTATTTTCCCTGTAGTTTCTGCTAATTTTCCATGAAATCAGTGAGCTTCCTGATAACCATTGCTTTGAACTCAGTATCTGATAGTTGACTTGCCTCTTTTTCAGTTAGCATTCTTTCTGAGGCCTCCTCCTTTCCTTTCATTTGGGGATTGTTTCTTGGTCTTCCCATTGTTTGTGAGAATCTTCTTGTTAGCCTCTGTTTCTTAAATTGATATTTTCTGACTCCCTGAGTTTATGGTATTTACTTCTATGGTAGAATGCCAATGGGATTCAGTGGTGCTGTCTCCTTAATCTCCTGAGGTCACTGGTCTTAACCTGATTTTTATGGGTCTAACAGGGTCTAACTCTGTTTTTTTCAGAGCTCCAAGTTTTATTGTCTTGCCTGTGGGAAAAGGAGAAAGAAGAAAAAAATGAGAACAGAAGCAAGGAAAAAGGAATAAAAAAGGAATGGAAGGAAGGAAGGAAGGAAGGAAGGAAGGAAGGAAGGATGGAAGGAAAGATCAGAGGAAAGATAAGAAGAAGGAATTTTAACAAAAACTAAAATAAAAAAATAAAAGAAGGCAGGAAGAAGGAATTAAAAAAGTGAGGGAAGGAAGGAAGAAGGAATAATAAAGAAAGAAGGACAGAAAAGAAGAGGGAATTTAGGGGGAAAGGAGGGGAAAAAGAAGTCTTCTGCTGCCTTTAAACTGGTCAGGTGAGTTCTGTTGGTCTTCCTGTCTGTGAAACAAGAGGGGCTGTTTGGAGGGGTTGGTTTCACTTTTCTCCCTTCCTGAGTCACACTCTTCGCTGTTGTCCAGCCTCAAGTCCAGTTCCTCAGGTTCCTTCTGCTCCCCACTAGGCCTTTAGTTCACCAATTGTGCTGTCCTTTATGTGCACCAATTAGGGGCAACTCACACTCCAACTTCTTGCTCTTTGCTGTCTTAGATGCTAGGGGCTCTCGGTTTCCTTCTGGATAGTTCAGCCCCCTACTGGGTCAATTCTTTCAGGGGACTGCAGTCTCCCCTAGCCCTGAAGCTCCTGTCTGCTGGATATTCTGCCTTCCTCTGAGAGAGTGAGTAGGCCCTGCAGGGCTCTGTGCCCAGGAGTTAGGTGGGAGTTGTTAAGATCCGATGGTTCAGGTGTGGTCGCCTATGGGCAGCCAGGCTGTTGATCAGGTTGTGCACCTGTCCTAGCCTTTGGGTCTGTCCACCCAGGCAGCCGGGCAGCTGATCTTGGTGCGCACCCACCTGGGGTTTCAGTTGTGGGCACCCAGTCCACTTATCTGGGTGCACGCCAACCGGGCTTCAGGTGTGTGCTGGTGCTGCTTATCCGGTGTTCACAGTTCAGGGGCTGAGGGGTAGGGGCACAAGAGGCCACAGCTGCTGCGGATAATTCTCTAAACAGCCACTTAGTGCCTCTATTTTCTCTTTTTCTTTTTGAGAAAGCCCTCCTATTCAGGTCCCCCTGATCCAAACAAGCACCTGGCCTCTCACACAGCCCAGTCTGGCTCTCTCCCAAGAATCCTGTCGCAGATCCTGTGCCCCAGCTGGGGACTTCAGCCGCCCTGGTCCCCGCACTGGCCCAGGGATCTTATTGTCCTTAAGCACTCTTCTTACTGTCTGATATTTCAATGTCCTCTATCTTTGGTCTCTGATCTTCATATATGCTGGAATACCGTTGACTGTTCGCTCTGTTCCTTGGATCAGCTAGGTGTTTCACTGGTGCTGAGGGGAAGTGGACTCCACTCCGACCTATCTTGCCGCCATCTTCAACACCTCCTGCATCATTGTTTCTTATTTATCCTTTTCAACTTTCTCTTAACTGTCTTTTCAAATATGAGAGTATATATGGGTCTGTGTTGGTGTACATATGTGTGTGTGTGTTTATTTGAAATAAAACGTACACAAGTAACCTTATATGCATACATACAATTTTACCTGGAACAGTTTATTTGGAGGCAAGAAAACATCCACATCTCATTTATTTCTTGCAACATTCATCTGAAGTTATGTTTCCTATCCTACTTTACCTTCAGAAATAAGGAAATTGGGGCTCAGGTATAATAATTACATTGAGAAGCCATTACAGTTTCTTGGGCCTCTTCCTTGGCAACATTCCGGAGTACAACTTGACTACTCGCATCCCACAGTTTTTGCGTCAGCATCTAGTCTTTCCATCACTTGAGTTTCTTTCCATAAAGGAGATACATAAAGAAAAGGAATTATTAGAAGGAAAATTGGATCTTCTTAGTGATAACACATGGTAGACTTTGCTATGGATGTATACAAAGACCTTTATTCTCATGATATTCCTCATTCTTTGAGAGAAAAAAGAACCACAGTTGTTGCACAGCTGAAACAGCTTCAGGCAGAAACAAACGAACTGTGAAGATGCTTGAAGATCCGGAAACTACAAGGCAAATGCAGTCAGGCAAGGTTGGTCAGATGCTGTTTGACTGCCTGTCAGACAAGCATGGTTTTAGGCAAGAATATTTAGACACACTCTACAGGTATGCAAAATTCCAATATGAATGTAGAAATTATTCTGGAGCAGAAGAATAGCTCTACTTATTTAGAGTATTGGTTCCAGCAATGGATAGAAATGCTTTGAGTTCACTCTGGGGAAACTGGCCTCTGAAATCTTAATGCAGAATTGGGATGCAGCCACAGAAGACCTTACCCGGTTAAAAGAGACCATCAATAATAATGCTGTGAGTTCTCCACTCCAGTCTCTTCAGCAGTGAACGTGGCTCATTCACTGGTCTCTGTTTGTTTTCTTCAACCACCCCAAAGGGCATGATAATATTATTGATCTCTTCCTGTACCAGCCACAGTGTCTTAATGCAATTCAGACAAAGTGTCCACATATTCTTCACTGTTTAACTACAGCAGTCATAAAAAGAAAGATGTTGGAAAATGCGAGCAGGTGCTAAAAGATCTAGATAAAGTTATTTAACAGGAGTCTTACACATATAAAGACCCAATTACAGAGTTTGTTGAATGTGCATATGTTAACTTTGATGTTGATGGAGCTCAGAAAAAGGTGAGGGAATGTAAATGCGTGCTTGAGAATAAGTTCTTGGTGGCTGTCTTGAGGATTTTATTGAAAATGCTCATCTCTTCATATTTGAAACTTCTTGTAGCATCCACCAGTGTATCAGCATTAACATGACTCCAGTAGAAGCTGAAAGGTGGATTGTAATTTTGATTAGAAATGGAAGACTGGATGCCAAAGTTGATTCTAAATTAGGTCATGTGATTATGGGTAACAATGCAGTCTCACCCTATCAGCAAGTGATTGAAAAGACCAAAAGCCTTTCATTTAGAAGGCAGATGTTGGCCATGAATATTGAGAAGTAACTTAATCAGAATAGTGGGTCAGAGGCTCCTAACTGGGAAACTCAAGACTCTGCCTTCTACTGAAGAACTATAAAGACAAGACAAAAAAACCCCAAAAAACAACAACAAAAAAACTGTAAAGGAAAGATGAAATAATAAAACCATTACATAAATGGTGACATACATTTTAGAAACAACATATTGAGTATAAATTTTGGAGAATTTGAATAAAATTGGCTCTTCCATGAAAATAACTTTATTGTGCACTTTCTTGACTTATACACACTGGAAACATGAGGTATGGACTTTAATTTTTATGACTTTTATTCATCACATTGTATATTTAAATCATATCCCTATTATATTATACAATTATAATTCAATAAATTATTTAGAAGGAAAGAAGCAGAGCAGTGCATGGATTGGAGTAGGATCTAGAGCTCACATAGCTGATTTACACTGAGAAATGGTAGAAGGTATCTCTTCTACCTGGTAAAAAGGCAAAGTACTATCTAAAGAATACAATAAATAAGCAAAATGAAGCAGCAACAAATTGATAGATAGAGAGAACAAACTGATGGTTACTAGAGGGTGAGTGTTTGGGATGGGGAATAGCAGGAAGTGGACTAGGAAGTATAAACATCAGTTATAACATAAGTCATGGGGACGTAAAGTACAGCATAGGCAATAGAGTTGATAACACTATAATAACTATGTATGGTGACAGATGGTTACTAGACTGTTGTAGCCATCATCTTGTAAGGTATATAAATATTGAATCCGTATGTTATATACCTGAAATGAATATAATGTTGTATGTTAACAGTAACTAAAAATAAATTTAAAATGTAAAATTGGCAATAACTACATAGGTGAGGCTAATGTAATCACCATGGTTCTCTGAAGGTAGAAGAGGAAGGAAGAAGACAGAGTTGGTATCAGAGCAAGGATTAGAAATGGTACACTGGTGGTTTTAAAGATGAGTAAAGGGGAGTGATGTCAGAGAAGCGGCTGTGTGAGAGATCCCCTTGGTGTCTTCCCAGAAATGTCAACAATTTGAACAGCTGTAATTTCACAAAGGATTCCCTACTCAATATACATGTATGACACAGACACAAGCACATTGAAACATTTAAGGATGGGCCATGGGGAACAAACAGGGGAGGCAAGAATATATGATGGACCTGGGAAAGAACACAGCACAGGGGCTCGACTGTGGCTTTCAGGCAGTTGGCATTCCAGAAAAAGAAAAGAGCCATTAAATCTTGCTGTCCTGTGGACTCCCAAAACTCACCCTCCGGCACCCTTGGTGTCAGGTTGTGGAGTACTTTATCTGCAAAGCCAAAAACAGTTACTGTAGGATCACTATTTCCCCTGAGAAAAGATTGCATTCTGTCACTGACCCCAAGTTGGGGTCTGCGGGGGCCCCACGGAGGTCCAAATTCACCTATAACAACAGGTCAAAACAAAAAAGTCAGTCTGGTTGCCCCAGAAAACCCCACCCCTGAGCACTGGTGCTACAATGAGGGCAGCTACTGGGGTCAATTCTGGGATTTCACAGAGCTCAAATACTGTAGACCCAGTGCCACGTCCTAGAAAATAATGGCAGGATCACTTCCGAGGAATCCGCTAGAGAAGTGCCACACATACAGAGCTGCCTACACACAGAAGGGTCCCATCAAACAGCATGAATAACCATGGTTATGAGGCAGCTTAGAAAGAAAATAAAAGTCTCCAGAAAGCAAACTTGAACACATGGAAATATGTACTAAAAATGACAGAGAATTTCAAATTGCAATACTGAAAATACTCAACAAGGTGCAAGAAAATATCAACACACAATTTTCTTTCCCATTTTAACCATTTTTAAATGTGAATTTAGTGACATTAAGCACATTCACCATGTCCAACCATCACCACCTCATATTTTCATCACACCAAACACAAAACCTGTGTCTATGAAGCAATTATCCTTCATTTTCTCTTAACTCATCCTCTTGTAACCTCTTTCCCTCTACCAATTTGCCTATTGCCATTATGGTATATCAACTTCATCATTTTAATCTATGACTTTCATATAATATGTTCATCACATGAAGATAAAAACTTCATCTAGGATAACCATTCCACAGGGTGAGACTGATTATCAACATCTCTTGACGTAAATGCTGCACTGACTCACTACTAATTTTAGAATTAGTCAATAATCATGTTGCCAGAATATAAGACTCTCTGTTATCTGGTGGCTGCCCACATAGCTAGGCTCATGGTTCAGTTTTTATCATCTGCTCCTCATTGTTCATCATGTACTACCAGCTATTTTTCATTTGCTAACAACACTTTAACATTTCATTATAATGCCCAATTACTTTCCTCTAGCATTTACTGGTGTGTGCTTATTTCCTTCTGCACCTGGAATATAACTCCACTTGTCCTTCAAGTTTCAATGCTACTGTTGGCTGGCCTGGGGCCTTGGTGGACCTGCAGGAGGAGTTGACTATTCGGGAACCTTTCAGCAAGAGTACAGTAACACCTGACAGTATTGCATTTATTCATTTACATGACTTTACCCAAGTTTAGACTCTGAGCTTAAAAGAAGGAGCAAATCTTACTATTTTCCCCCCTCACAGAAAATATTTTAGTGCTTACTATACAGTAATTGCTTAATAAATATTTGCAGAGGCTGCAAAACAAGACAGTTGTGTGAGGGAAACCGATACGTCCTCCATGGTGGGAAATGAGGAGCAGTAAAACAAGGGGAGGGATGCCCCAGGATGGAGGATAACACCAGAAAAGACAGATGGTAGAAAGAAGACACTCTGGTAACCCAGAAACTCCCTGAAGACTCGGGAATAGAACATTTGTTGTGGGGCTGCTGTTCTATAGCCCCAAGAAAGGGCAGGGAGGTTGAAGCACTCATGTGACCTCTGGAAGATATAACTGTTTTCCCATAAACTGCGATTGGTAGAGTATGCCTGAGAGCACTGAGTGGAAGCATTTAAGGGTTTCTGTGGCTTGAGGAGATGAATTCCCATGTGCCTCACTGCAGACATTTTCTTTTGTTTTTCTGTTTCCTGAGAGGTTCATTTGCCTGGAGCTAGGAGAGAAAAACAGAATGCAAACTTGTGCCAGATTTAGTCCTAGGAGACCACTTGGGGTTCTTATCTCTTTGTCCTCTTTCTTCCCAGAAGGAGGTCACCGCTCTTTAGATATGAATTCTATAACTACATACCTATCAATAATTACTTTAAATGCTCTCATCTAAAGACATAGGTGGCTGAGTGAATAAGAACACATGACCCAAGTGTCCATCGATAGATGACTGGATAAAGAAGATGTGCTACATATATACAATGGAATATTACTCAGTGATACAAAAGAATGAAATCGTACTATGTGTGGCAACATGGTTGAATGTAGAGGGCATTGTGCTAAAGGAAATAAGTGAGACATAGAAATTCAAAAACTGTGTATTATCTCTGTCTCAACACAAGAGCTTATACACACAGAGAAGAGATCAGTGGTTGTCGTAGGTAGCAGATGGGGACATAGGTGAAACAGATGGAGTTGGTCAAATGGCACAAACTTCCAGTTACAACATCAGTAAGTTCTGGGGATGTAATCTACAAACAGTGACTGCATCTGATAACACTGTGCTGTGTGTTAAAAGGTGTTGAGAGAGTAACTATTAAAGGTTCTCATCATAGGAAACACATTTTTGTTACATTGTGTGGTGATAGATGATAACTTAACTTATTTGGTTAATCGTTATGTTGTTCAGAAAATACTATAATGCTAAAAATCAATTATATGTTAAAAAAACAACCCACATGCATGTTTATCATTCAGTTTTTAAGATAAAAGTCCAAAATATGCCTCATTTTATTAAAATTGAAGGTGTCTGAAGACCTGTGTTTTCTTTAGGGGGCTGTAAAGGATAATCTATTTGTTTGCCTTTTTCTGATTCTGCAGGATGACAACACTCCTTAGCTCTCTGCCCCGTCCCCATCTCCAAAGTCGCCAATGGGGGAGCAAATCTTTCCTGCATCACATCATTTCTGGCCTTCCTCTCTCACAGTTAAGGAAATATGATTACTTTGGGCCCACTCAGATAATTCACGATACTCTCCTGCTTGATGCTTAGCTTATTAGAAACCTTAATTTCATCTATCATCTAATTCATGTAGCCTATGTTCACAAATGTTGGGGTTCAGGAGGTAGACACCTTTGGCAGGCCATTGTTCTGCCTGCCACATTATGTGACAGGATTTTGCCCAAAGAGGCATCAGTGGAAGTCTGTTGGGTGGAACTTTTGGAAATCCTATACTTTTTAATTTAAACAAGATTTTTAATTACAAATATCAATATACAAAGTGACATAATATTGAATGATGAAAGCATAACATTGAGCAAACTATGGCAGCTGTGAAAATACACATTGCAACATTCTGTTTATATGAAGTTCAAAATAAGCAAGAAGTAATGTATGCTCTTAGAAATCTGGAGAGTGGGGAGTAGTGGTGACTGGACTTAGGCACAAAGGAAGCTACTGCGTGGCTGGACATGTTCTATTTTTGGTCTGAGTTATGATTACAAGGATTATATTAGGCTTGTGAAAGTTCATTGAACATGTGATGTGATAATTTTTCATGAGTATGTTGCACTTCAAAGACATAAAATAATCCCTTCTCATACTCACCAATACTCCCCATAATTCCTCCCAGATTTCCTGTATGGCTGACAGACTGTGTTCTAGAGGTACAGCAGCTATTCTGTGTGACCACGAAGACAAACACACACACACAAGGAATCATGTTGCATACAAAATAAGACTCTTTCTGTAACAATTTCATGAAACTGTCAGAGTAGCCCTGAACTCCCTCCCTAACTCTACACCTGTGATTTGCAAATAAATAAAGGTTTCATTTATTGAAGTCTTTAATGTGGCAGAACATCCCTTTAAGCTTAGTGCCAACCCAAACTCAACACACCGTTGTAATAAGTGTATCTGTGTTTTTGTAATTGCTGCACAGAAATGGCTCAATGGGTTGGAGCATCGTCCCTTTTACCAAAATGTTGCGGTTCAATTCCTGGTAGTGCATATGCTAGGTTGAAGGTCTGATCCTGGTTGGGGCACATAGGGAAGCAACCAATCAATGTTTCTCTGTCATATTGATGTTTGTCTCTCTCCCTTCCCTCTTTCCTCTGTCTGGAAAATGAATAAACATACCCTAGGGTGAGGACTTTTTTAAAAAAAGCCTTGATAAATACGAAGAATCTGGAAGATAATTGTTAAAATACACCCCAAAAATGCCATAGGGATACCAAATGAAAAATTTACGTTTTTTTTGTCTGCATAAGTAAATTCTTAGTGGTCACAGAACCTGCCCTCCACCAGAAAGGAACCTGGCATGGATGGACACTTGTGACATCACTTACTGCCCTCCATGCTGGGTACCTTGCAGTCTCCAGAGATTCTCTTCTCTCCTCAACCTTCATATTCAGGGTATTCACACTGGAACTTATTCAGCAACAACCCCTCCTTTCAAATTCCATTCTCTGTTGTATCTGCATTTTAAATGCCAGCTCTTTCCATTAGGCACCCCACCCCCAGCAAATACAAGTACCAGATTGAGAATCATTATGAATACGTGAAGTCCAGTGCAATGAAAATAAAAGCACTGTCCACATGAGGAAGCCCAAAGAGATGGTGCAAGGAAAGGAAAGCCCCGTAGCTGTGTTAATCCAAGAGTTCAGTCACTGGACTCGAGAAATCTGGACAGAAGGTTTTATTATTTTTAATATTAGAACTGCAAGCTGGTGGCAGGGGGCAGGGGTGGTGGTGTTCATATATGGAGCTGTTTGACCCTCTACTGAAGAATTCCACATCTGCTCATTAAACATATTTTTACTCTCACTTTTTTCTCTAAGATCATTCAGTTTGAGGTGGGGGATGCAGAAATAAAATGACTGAATTGAAATTTACACAAGTGCTAGGTAGACTGTTTGCAGAGTTGACCCCAATTCTTTGTCTGTTTGCAGTCTTTGGCCACGTGACTGTGAAGCTCTTCCCATGCAAAGGCCCAGTCTACTTCTCCACCTTTGAAACCGGGATGGACTATGAAATTTTATTTGTTTTGGCCAATAAACATGGTGGAAGTGACAATGTCCTTTACCAGGCCTTGTCATTTCTGCTGCTCACACTCAGATGCTGGCTCAGCTGTGGAAACATATTAGGTGGGCTTTCCAGAGGAGGGGACATTCACACACATCTCACTTATCCCACCCAAGCCTTTCTAGATCAGCCCCTATACCTGAGCCCCTAATATACAGCAAAGCCCAGCCAAGGAAACCAGACATACCCCAGCTGACCCATACCTGACTACAGAATCATGAGGAGATAAGCAGGATCAAAACACCTCCCCACTCTACAAACCCTTTAGAAAATAAAGGAATTATATTAAACTGTTCCCATTTGGGGTGGCTCGTTATGTAGAAATAACAAAATGATATTAAAATCAAAGCAAACAGAACTTAGGGCAATTATAACAATCTGCTACTTGCTATTAGCTTTTGCACTAATGTTGGAGTACAGCATCCACAATCCTGCTTTTACTCAGATATATTTCAGATAACTGCATAAATGTGAGTCCACTGACGTTCCCTTTCAGGCAGTCAGGACAGGGTGGAATGACCTGCATGTTTGTGAAGGTAAATTGGTGACCCCTTTTCACATGACTGGACAGGATTTTAACTCCTGCGTGATTCATTCTTTGATCATAAAGACTGTAGACATCCTGAGCATAAACGAGATATATATTGTATGATGTTCATACCAGTCACTCACTGTGTCCTTGGTGGAATTGTAAACGTTAAAAACAGGAGACATTTCATTAGAGCACTAGAAGGAGTCATATTTGTATAGAACATGTTGAAAGTTTTCAAGCAGAAAGAGGAAAATATTTCAGAATAAAACATAACACACTCCATGTCATTCTTCACCCCTCACACATGGATATCATATTGCACACTTCAATGAGTAGATGTGTACCATGAAAAATATTTCGTGGAACAGTAAACAGTCTGCCTCTTTTTTTGTTTCATTATATGTAAGGTCATCTGTTACATATTACATGAAACTATTTAGTAAAATTATATTTTATAGTAGACCCATCCAGCACAAATGGATTTTTTACTAAATTTTTTCCAGGGGCTATTGTAGGCTATGTGGACACACAGCTGAATAACACAATGAAGTGTATAAAACCAGGAGACCAGTTATAAAAACTAAAAATATCTTCAAATCTACATTATCAAGAAGTGTAGTAAAGGTGGTGCTATAGAAAATAGTAATGACCATGGACGTGAAAACTGTCCTCTGAGATGCTCCTTCACAACAAAGTTATGTAAACACCTCAGTATGCAAGTGTAGTTTAGTGTGTACAAGTACTATAATTCATGAGAACTTTTTTTAGTAAAACAACAGAAATGTTACTTGGAATGATATATGTCACAAAAGAATAAATTATTCTAATATAGTTTATGTTAACCCATGAGATACATGAGAACTTCTAATTACGTATGGTCCAAACATTGTATTGACTTGTGTCAGAACTGCCTACTCTACAGATTTGAACATTCTTGGGCACTTCTTCACCCATGTACATTTGGCCCTTGAAAAGCCTACCTGACAAGAAATCTTTGCAGGGCCCTCTTTATGTCCTTGTTCCTGAGACTGTAGATGAAGGGGTTCAGCATGGGAGTGACTACAGTGTACATCACTGAGGCTGTTGCAGTTGACTGTGAGTTGTGGGTACCACCAGAGCCAAGATACACGACTAGGCTCGTACCATAAAATAAGGAGACAACTGAGAGGTGAGATGCACAGGTGGAAAATGCTTTATACTTCCCCTGAGCTGAGGGGATTGCTCGTATGGATGACACTATCTTAGAGTAAGAATAAAGGATCCCGGTAAGGGGACCACCAGCCAGCAGCCCTGCTGAAAAGTACATCACCATGACATTAGGAAAAGTGTCAGAACAGGCAAGTTGGATGATCTGTTTGAGTTCACAGAAAAAGTGGGGGATTTCCAAGTCTGAGCAGAAGGACAGATCTAACAACATTAAGCAATGTAACAGGGAATACAGGGCACTCATGACCCAGGACACCAGAACCAGCAGTCCACAGAGCCGGGAGTTCATGATGACTGTATAGTGCAGGGGGTGACAGATGGCCACATATCTGTCATAGGCCATGACAGTAAGGATGAAGTCATCCAACCCTGCAAAAAGTATGAAAAAATACATCTGGGTGATGCAGCCTGCATAGGTGATAGCTTTGCTGTGTATCTGGATGTTCAGCAGCATCTTTGGGATGGTGGTGGAAGTTGAACAGATGTCAGCCAAGGACAGGTTGGAGAGGAAGAAGTACATGGGTGTGTGGAGCTGCGAGTCTGAGCTGACGGCCAGGATGATGAGCAGGTTTCCCAACACAGTGATCAGGTACATGCAGAGAAAGAGCCCAAATAGAAGGGGCTGCAGTCCAGGTGTCTCTGAAAATCCCAGGAGAAGAAATTCTGAAACCTGTGTAACATTGCCTGGTTCCATGTGGCGCAGGTGACTAACACAAAATAGAAGCAACTGATAACTAATTTTCACATTAGCAAGCATTAGTAACTGAAGTAAATGCTACATTTATATTTTAGAATCCAAAAAATAATTTCCATATTTGGTGTACAATCTCGTTGTTGTTAA
This sequence comes from Desmodus rotundus, assembly GCF_022682495.2. Classification (NCBI taxonomy): domain Eukaryota; kingdom Metazoa; phylum Chordata; class Mammalia; order Chiroptera; family Phyllostomidae; genus Desmodus; species Desmodus rotundus. The sequence goes on along the minus strand of NC_071395.1, from coordinate 44,000,264 downwards.
GGCATGTCCTGTGCCATTGCTCATTAGAATTTCTTCTTCTAACATCAACCCAATCTTTAAAAACAATGTATATTGCTGTTTCATTTAGGATGTAGTTCAAGTATTTGAGGAATATACTCATATATTGACTTTAGACCATGTTCCAGGAAATGTTCAGAGTACAGGCTGCTGAAAAACAAGAGTCTCTAGAAACCAATCATAGTCAAAGAATATGATCAAATAAATACAACAATACAACATAACCAATGGGGCACATGTTATAGAAAAGGTAAATCACATTAAATGCAGAAAGTTGATAGAGGTTGTTCTTTTTGTCAAGACTTCCAACAGGCAACACGCTAATAGGTATCCCAAAGAAGACTAAGCAGGAGGCCAAGAGGGAGCAAGTGTTTTCCAGGTAGCAGAAATAGACAGTACAAAGGCCCTGAGGTAGATGGTAGTTTGGGAAAATCAAGGCTCACACTGAGCCAGTGTGTCAGGGGCAGGAGAGATGGTGTCAGGTGATAGTAAGAAACAAGGGGGCCTTCATGCTGCTGTTGAAACTTCAAGTCACAGAGAGTCCCTTTTGCACACTATGAAAATCATGCACTTTATTAATCTGCTTGGAAAAGCATCCTGTGAACTGAAAAGAATTTCCTCCTTAGTCCCTTCTCTTGATGGAGTTCTGGCCCCTGTGTGATTGGTCACCTTGGAACACATGGGTCCATGTAGCCCTGCTCTGAGCACTGCTCTCGGTTTATGAGGCAGGTCCACACATACACACCGGGTCTCCTCATGGGTGTGGTCTCCATGTTTGTCCCACTCACTATTTAGGCTATGACTAGAAACCACTCATCAGTCCAGATCAAGTATCTTTTCCGAAAAGAATTTATACATACTACCTCAGTACTGCTATGGTAAGGGTGCACGCACAAATGAGCTTGGGGTTCCATACTTGAATGTCCATTTAATGCCCTGTATTTAAAGAAACATAAATGTAGAGGGTGAGAGAAGAATAAAATGGACATGAGGTAGGAATATATCTATTGATAATAAGTTTAGGTGATATATGAGAGATGATGAGGAAGAAATGTATTTGGATTCTGGCAGTTTTCCAACCCTAACTACACTCCCTTGAAGTCAAGCAAAAATAATAAAGGACAAAAGATGTATTTCTCCAAATCACAGAGGTAGTTATCTACATATGCTGTGGAAACACCTTGTAGATTGACTACCTAGTGAAAAGTGCCCAACAATATAAACTATATTTTACAAAAGGAAATCTTTTTAATATCAAGCAGTAGAAGACCAGCTTTTCCTGTGCTTATTCTATAGTTATTTGACCAGCGGGTATTTATAGTGTTAAAATGCAGATGAGAGAAACCCCTCCCTCACTTTTCTCAAGAGGCCCCTTTCTCTTTCTTGGTCTTTGGATTTGGACCTCATTTCTGACAAACCAGTAGTCACTAATTCTGGTTCTGGTTTTCATCCAACATGCAGAGGCCTCCCCCCAGACCTGACCAATAAAGCCTGCACACGCCATAACAATCCAACCTTTTACACTCAGTAACTTTCTTCATGTGACTTAAGCCCAACCACGTTTTCATGCAAACATTTATTTCACCGTACTCTTCCTTCACCATCACAATGGGGTGGGCGAGAGTGGTGGTGGGGAAATGGAGACAACTGTACTGGAACAACAATAAAAAATAGTGTGGGCAGTCGTGTCTGTTGTCTAAATGGTAGGTAGAAAATACACAGAGGGAGCATAAGTATAGTAGAGGAAATGTAGAAGGCAAAGAACTTTTATATGTATGACCCATGGACATTAACAAAAGTGGGGGAATGTGGATGGGAGGGAGTGTGCCGGTTGGAGGGGATCAAAGAGGGGATCGTGGGAAACTTGCAATAGCACAATCAGTAAAATATATTTAAAAACTAGTGTGGAGATAAAATAAGAAATAAATAAAAATAAAAACAGAGATTGATCATTGAAAAATAAATGAATAAAATGTGCTAAATTAAAAACAAAAGAAAACAATGCCAGATCTGAACATGCAGGGCTTCACCTGATTTGCTCACCTATGTACTTTGGCAGATGTTGTGAATACCTGTGCACTTACCCAGGAACCCGTTGAGGTGAAAGTGAAGTAATGAAAGAAATGGTAGGGAGAATAAAATCTGATTGAACACAGTGACTTAACAAATGTGTTAAAGAAAATGAGGGGAGCATCAAAAAGTAATGAAAACAAGATATAAATACCAAAGTACATTCCTATTTACATTGGCTAGGCATAGACACAGAAGGTAATGTATGATGTTCAAGCAGAGGCTTGGTGTAATTTGTTGGATGAATCAGGAATTCGTCCTCAGTATATAAGTACATTTAACTCATGGTAACGTTGTATTTCTGTATGTTTTGAGAGGTGGGATTGCTGAATAAAAGCTGGAAAAATAAACATCCACCTGCAAGAAAAGGAAGTTGATCCTCTACGTCTGTCATGTTACATAAAATCTGGGGGATGCCTACTCACTGGAAGAGTAACCAGTCCTTTTAGGTGAACACAATGAAAGCTATATATTAATATTGATGTGTGGGCCAAACCACCCTAATCAGGTCAGAGATTAGGAATAAAACGACAGACATAATTCACAAATAAATGCAAAGCATTTTTATGGTCAAACATCCTCTAAGTCAATTGAAAATTAATAAATTTTATTTATTTTTCTTTTTACTGTCTTAATTTTTATTGAACTTATTGGGGTCACTTTGGTTAACAAAATTATATAGGTTTCAGCTGTACAACTCTCTAATAAATAACCTCTATCTTGTATTGTGTGTTCAGGGCCCCAAGTCAAGTCTCCTTGTGTCAACACTTATCCACCTTTTACCCTCTTCTACATCCAACCATCATAAATTTTAAAAGTCATCTAAAAGCCTGACATGAAAAAATAGTAACCATATAGTAATATTCAAATTATTCAAAAACATCAAATATGAATTCTTGATCAAAATCTGAAAAAGTTCAGCAAACAACAAAAAAGATCTTTCACACCTGTCAGCCTGAAGAAAAACTTAGAAAAATGTCACATTGAGTGGGATGCAGACTTTCAAACAGGGAACAAAGGGGTGCTCTGCTTTTTCCTGGCAGAACTGTGGACTGTTACAGCACTGGGAAAACAGACTGCAGGCAGCTGCACACACTACTAGCACCTGTGTCTCTAATGCAGGGCTCCTCAGTCTCTGCAGGAAGGACATTCTGGGCCAGGTCTTTGTCTGAGGAGTGGTCTCTCCTGGCCATGGCAGGATGTTTATAGCAACCTGGACTTTACTGACACCTCCCATGTGACAGCCAAAAATGTCTCCAAAGATTGCTCTGTGTTCCCTGGGGGAACAGTATATTGCCTCTGGTGGAGAACCAGAGTTTTAAGGTAACAATCTCAAAATATTTTCATATATTGTTATACTAGCAATGTAATGAGAAAGTCTACCTTAGATTTCTAGTGTGACTAGCACAGCCACACCACAGAATATTATGTAGACATAGAAATAATGAATCAGCATCTTACACCCTCTTTGACTGGAGGGAAGACCATAGGTATTTTTGAGTAGGAAGGAAGAGTGGACACATAGGAAAAAGAAAACCAAAAACTATACAACACGCAAAGAGCATTTCTGATGGGCCAGGATGCTGTTCATGCATCTGTACAAAAGCACATGAGTGTGTATGTGAGCATAACATAGGAAGACAAGATTTTAAAAAAGAAATGAAGACCTTATGGAATACAGATAAGCAGCAGAAATGTAATTAGGTTAAGTATACTGATTACAAAACTATTTTATGAAAAATAATTAAGTGAGAATCAAATTAATTCATATTAAGAGAGAAAATAATAACTTAACAATATCAACATGGGTCACTCACTGATCTCAGAATTAATTGCCATAGAGTTGGAATTAAAAGAATGTTATAAAGAGGTTTATAAAATCAGGGAGAAATCAGTATCTAAGTCATAATTTCTTCTTATATAGAGATACATGGATTCAAATTTGCTTATGGTAGGTATAGGTAATCTTCAGTTAAATCTTTATAAAGAGTGTCTTCCACTTTAACAGGAAACTAGATAACAAAACAAACAAGCAAGCCAAACATAACCAAAGACATTGAAATTGAGAACAGGCTGAGAGAGCCCAGAGGGGAGAGGGGAGGGTATTAAAAGGAAAAGGTTAAAGGGTTTGCGGGAACAATTATAAAGGACAAATGGACAATAATAAGAGGGTGTGAAACAGGGGAGGAAGGTGGATTTCGCTGTGGTGGGATAGAGGGGTGGGGAGAAAATGCAGACAACTGTAATTGAACAACAATAAAATAACTTTTTTAAAGCAATGGAGAAAATACAACGTGAATGAGTGATAGATTTGAGCCCACACAGTTAATAAACACCCACAATTCTCCACATATATGTACATAAAAGGACTCAATGATAACAACAAGGTTGGTGGAAAAAAAAACTTCTCCATTACCTTATTTAAAATAAAGCAATAAAAAACAGGAATCAAGGCACGGTGACCTCACTCTGTAAATGTCTGGAATTTGCAGACAATTTCCAATAGAGGAAACAAATGAATAACTAACTTACAAATGTATTCAGGTCACAGGTCATGAAGTAATGGCAAAGTCAAGCTATTTAACACACCTCTTTTTTCTTATCAAATAAATTCTCTTTAATTCTAATTGAAAATGCACAGTGAAAGAAGATACTGTGGAATGTACTGCTCATGACCACTGTTGCAAGGTAATATTTGCAAGAAATGTACTGAATATGGATCTGTTTCATCAATATGGAAACAGTGTTGAATATGCCCCATGATAAAAATAAAGAACTACCCTCACTTTACTGCCTAGCGCTCTACAGCTAGTACTCAATTTTCCTCCTCCCTTTAGATGAAAAAATCATTGTACCAGTTCTACTTTCACTTGAAATACTTTATGCCTCCCAGTGCCACCTCAGTTGGGCTTCCTTCAGGGAGTAGTGAGCAATGACACATGTGTTGCTGACTTCAATGTTTACTTCTCTTTTTAGCATCCCAAACAAATCATGAAATAGTTAATAGGACAAGAAAACAACAATAGGCTGATAGCTGTCAAGAGACCTCATGTGAATGTGCTTGGCTTTCACTCTCTGTGAGCCTTTCCTAGAGCACCTACTGCACACTTGGCCTCACCTGATCCACAGCTCTAAGTGGGCAGACTCCCAGTAAGAAAGTCTAGCTTCCTGGATGGATGAAAATGGAGGATGAAGCTCTCTGCTCATACAAGACGGCAGGAAAGATGGAAGCATTGGTCTCCTAGACAAACTTAGGGTTCCAAAAGCAACACCAGGTCCCATCCAGCCCATAGTCACACACACTGAGAGGCTGGAGATAAGGAGCTATTTACAGCTCCCTATGTCTGCTCATTATGTGCATTTCCATCTTGTTCTTGCAAACTCTAATTGCATGGTTTCCCTGTGGGTCTGGACAGAAGGGATCATTTTCCTGGAGATTCTATGTTCCCAAAAGACCAGGTTGGAGGTCCAGTGAATCCTGTTTTGCCAAGTTCCTCTCAAAAGGCCTGTGACTTCAAGAAGACTGACCATCCAGCACTTTATCCAAACCCTGATTTAAAGTTTTTCCAAATTTAATACTGAGGATCCAGTCTGGATTAGAAAACTCAAATCCCCCAAAATTGAACTGTAGTAGTCACATAGCCCCTCATATCCACAGAAAATTGCTATTTTCTTTTCAACAAGGCAGGAGAACTAAGTTCCTTTGATTAAACCTTGAGGGTTACACAGTGGGCTTCATGACACATTGGCCAACACAATTTGGAATTTCAACCTCATATCACAAGACCCATCTTATAGTCCCTCACTATGAAATATTTGTTACTTATAAGAAATAGTTACATTTTTTTTACACTACAATCTAATCTTGGAATACAAAATTAAATAGGTTGTTCCCTCTAGCCTCCAGAAGAAAGTGAACCCTGCAAATGTTTTGGTTTACACCCATGAGATCTCAGGAATTGTAAGAGATTGAGTATGTTTATTTATAAATCACTGGTGTGGTAATTTCACATTAGACTTAATAATTGAAAACAGGTATTTAGCAAAAGGAATTTGTTCAGGTCATTGAGTTAAAATGTCTCATTTCATTCATATAGCCTCCCCTGTGAAAAGGCATTTTGCATTGTATTCCCCCGTTACGTGGAAGACACGTATAGTCATTCAGTAGATATGCAGTCTCTCTGGCTGGTAGAGAATTTCTTCTTGCCTAAGTGTCAATGTTCTTCAAATTATATGCTTTTGAAATATTAATATAAGAAAAAGATTCATTTACATTTATGTGTAGATTTACTTTAAATCTTTGTGTCTAAATTTCTCCATCTTTAAATTTCATAGTAAAATTTTATTATGTTAAATTTTATATTCATTCCTTTCTTTTTTATCCTTTTCAACTTTCTCTTAAGTGTCCTTTCAAATATGAGATTATATATGGGTCTATGTTTGAGTATATATATGTGTGTTTATTTGAGATAAAAATGTACACAAATAAATTTAAACGCATACATACAACTTTACCTGGAACAGTTTATTTGGAGGCAAGAAAACATCCACATCTCATTTAGTTCTTGCATCATTCATCTGAAGTTATGTTTGCTATCCTATTTTACCTTCAGAAATAAGGAAATTGGGGCTCAGACTTAACAATTACACTGAGAAGCCATTATTGGTTCTTAGGCCTCTTCTTGGCAACATGCTGGAGTACCACTTGACTACTCACACCCTGCAGTTTTTGGATTGGCATCTAGTCTTTCCACTGTTTGAGTTTCTTTCCATAAATGAGATATATAATGAAAAGGAATTGTTAGGAGGAAAATTGGATCTTCTTACTGATACCAACACGGTAGACTTTCCCATGGATGTATACAAAAACCTTTATTCTGATGATACTCCCCATTCTTTGAGAGAAAAAAGAACCACAGCTGTTGCACTGCTGTACAGCCTCAGGCAGAAACAGAACCAACTGTGAAGATGCTTGAAGATCCAGAAACTACAAAGCAAATATAGTCAGGCAGGGATGGTTGGATGCTGTCTGACTGCCTGTCAGACAAGCATGGTTTTAGGCAAGAATATTTAGACACACTCTACAGGTATGCAAAATTCCAATATGAATGTAGAAATCATTCTGGAGCAATAGAATACCTTTAGTTCTTTAGAGTATTGGTTCCAGTAATGGATAGAAATGCTTTGAGTTCACTCTGGGGGAAACTGGCATCTGAAATCTTAGGGCATAATTGAGATGCTGCCATGGAAGACCTCACCCGGTTAAAAGAGACCATCGAAAAAATCCTGTGAGTTCTCCACTCCAGTCTCTTCAGCAGCGAACATGGCTCATTCACTGGTCTCTGCTTTCTTCCACAACCCCAAAGGGCATGGTAATATTATTGATCTCTTCCTTTACCAGCCACAATATCTTAATGCAATTCAGACAATGTGTCCACATGTTCTTCACTATTTAAGTACAGCAGTCATAACAAACAAAGATGTTTGAAAATGCCAGCAGGTGCTAAAAGATCTAGTTAAAATTATTCAACAGGAGTCTTACACATATAAAGAACCAATTACAGAGTTTGTTGAGTGTTTATATGTTAACTTTGGGTTTGATGGAGCTCAGAAAAAGGTGAGGGAATGGAAATGAGTGCTTGTGAATGACTTCCTCTTGGTGGCTTGTATTGAGGATTTTATTGAAAATGCTCATCTCTTCATATTTGAAACTTCTTGTAGCATCCACCAGTGTATCAGCATTACCATGACTGCAGAAGAAGCTGAAAGGTGGATTGTAAATTTGATTAGAAATGGAAGACTGGATGCCAAAATTGATTCTAAATTAGGTCATGTGATTATGGGTAACAATGCAGTCTCACCCTATCAGCAAGTTATTGAAAAGACCGAAAGCTTTCCAGTTCCATCCATGCTGTTGCAAAGGGTATAAGTTCCTTCTTTCTCTCTGCTGCATAGATTTCCATTGTGTAAATATACCATAGTCTTTTGATCCACTCATTTGCTGATGGGCACTTAGGTTGCTTCCAGTACTAGACTATTGTAAATTCTGCTGCTATGAACATTGTGGTGCATAGGTTCTTTTGGATTCGTGTTCCAGGATTCTTAGGATATAACTCCAGGAGCGGAATTGCAAAGCATTATGCTAAGTGAAATAAGCCAGATGGTCAGGTACAAATACCATATGATCTCACCTTTAACTGGAACATAATCAACAGAAGAAAAAAAGCAAACAAAATATAACCAGAGACATTGAAGTTAAGAACAATCTAACAATAGCCAGGCGGGAGTGGGGAGGGGACAGTGGGGAGTGGGGGTTACAGGAACTACTATAAAGGACACATGGACAAAATCAAGGGGGAGGGGGGTAGAGGAAGGAGAGGGGTTTGGCTTGGGTGGGGTGGAGGGATGGGGAGAAAAGGTATACAACTATAATTGAATAACAATAAAAAAAATTTTAAAAACAAAAGAAAAGACCGAAAGCCTTTCATTTAGAAGGCAGATGTTGGCCGTGAATATTGAGGAGAAACTTAATCAAAATAGTGGGTCAGAGGCTCCTAAGTGGGCAACTCAAGACTCTGCCTTCTATGGAAGAACTGTAAAGACAAGACGAAAAACACACACAAAAATATGTAAAGGAAACAATGAAATAATAAAACCATTATATAAATGGTGACATATATTTTAGAAACAACATATTGAGTATAAATTTTGGAGAATTTGAATAAGATTGGCTGTTTCATTACAAAAAGTTTATTGTGCACTTTCTTGGCTTGTGCATAACAGTAAACATGAGGTATGGACTATAATTTTTACAACTTTTACACATCACATTGCATATTTGAATCATATCCCAATTATATTATACAATTATACTTCAATAAATTACCTGGAAGGGAAAAAGCATAGCAGTGCATGGATTGGAGTAGGATCTAGAACTCAGGTAGCTGATTCACACTGAGAAATGGTAGAAGGTATCTCTTCTACCTGGGAAAAAAGCAAAGTGCTATCTAAAGAAGACAATAAATAAGCAAAATGAAGCAGAAACAAACTCATAGATACACAGAACAAACTGATGGTTACTAGAGAGGGAGGGTGTGGGATGGGGGAAAAACAGGAAGGGGATTAGGAAGTATAAACATCCAGTTATAAGATAAGTCATGGGGATGTAAATGCAGCATAGGCAATAGAGTCGATAATATTGTAATAACTATGTATGATGACAGATGGTTATGAAACTGCTGTAGCCATCACTTTGTAAGGTATATAAATATTGAATCCCTATGTTATATACCTGAAACTAATATAATATTGTATGTTAACTGTAATTAAAAATAAATTTAAAAGGTACAATTGGCAATAACTACATAGGTGAGGCTAAAGTAATCACCATGGTTCTCTCAAGGTAGAGGAGGAAAGAAGAAGACAGAAGATAGGCATCAGAGCAAGGATTAGAAATGCTACACTGGTGGCATTAAAGATGGGTAAAGGGGAGTGATGTCACAGAAATAGCAGTGTGAGAGATCCGCTTGGTCTCTCCCCTTCAACTGTCAACTATTTGAACAGCTATAATTTAACAAAGGATATCCTGCTCAATGTACATGTACGCCTCAGACACCAGCATATTGAAACATTAAATGTGGGCCAGAGGGAGCATACAGGCGAGGCAAGAAGATATGATGGACCTGGAAATGGATAGAGCACAGGGGCACAGCTGTGGCTATCAGACAGTTGGCATTCCAGAAAAAGAAAAAGAGCCATTGAGTCCTGCTGTCCTGTGGACTCCCAAAACTCACCCTCCAGCACCTTTGGTGTCAGGTTGTGGAGTACTTTATCTCCAAAGCTAAAAAAGGTTACTATAGCATCACTATTTTCCTTGAGTAAAGATTGCACTGTGTCATTGACCCCAAGTTGGGGTGCTGAGGGGACCCCACGGAGGTCCAAGTTCACCTATAACAAGAGGGCAAAATAAAAAAGTCAGTCCAGTTTCCCCAGAAAACCCCAACCCTGAGCATTGCTGCTACAATGACAGCAGCTACTGGGGGCAATTCTGGGATTTCACAGAGCTCAAAAAATGTAGACTCAGTGCCATGTCCTAGAAAATAATGGCAGGATTTCTTCCTAGGAATCTGCTAGAGAAGTTCCACACATACAGAGCTGCCCAGACACAGAAGGAACCCATCAAACACCATGAAAAACCACAGTAATAAGGCAGCTTAGAAAAGAAAATAAAAGCCTCAGGAAAGCAAACTTGAACACATGGAAATATGTGCAAAAATAACAGAGAATGTAAGATTGCAATACTGAAAATACTCAACAAGGTGCAAGAAAATATCAACACATGATTATATTTCCCATTTTACCATTTTTAAATATGAATTTAGTGGCATTAAGTACATTCACAATGTCCAACCATCACCGCCTTACACTTCATCACCCCAAACTGAAATCCTGTATATGTGAAGCAATTACCCCTCATGTTCTCTTACCTCATCCTCTGGTAACCTCTTTTTCTCGATGAATTTGCCTATTGCCAGCAAAGTATATCCACTTCACTTTTATCTATGACTTTCATATAATATGTTCATCACATGAAGAGAAAAACTTGACCTAGGATGACCTTTCCACAGGGTGAGAATGATTCTGGATGTCAGTGCCATAAACCCTGCACTGACTCTCCACTAATTTTAGAATTAATCAACAATTGCGTAGCCAGATAGCTAGACTCATGGCTCAGTTTTTATCGTCTGATCCTCATTGTTCATCATGTACTACCAGCTATTTTTCATCTCCTCGCTACAGTTTAACACTTCACTATAATGCCCAGTAACTTTTCTGTAGCATTTCCTTGTGTGTGCTTATTTCCTTCTGCACATGGAATATAACTCCCCTCATCCTTCGACTTTCAATGCTATTTTAGGCTGGTCTGTGAAGCTTTGGTGGAACTGCAGGAGGATTTGACTATTTGGGGATACTTATAACAAGATTACAGTAACACTTGTAATGACAGTTTTTCATTTATTTATTGGACTTTACCCAAGATTAGATAGTGAGCTTTAAAAAAGGAACAAATTTTACTATTTTTTCTTCCACAGAATATATTTTAGTGCTTACCATACAGTAATTACTTAATAAATATTTGCAGAGGCTGCAAAACCAGACAGTTGAGTGAGGGAAACAGATATGTCCTCCATGGTGGGAAAGGAGGAGCAGTAAAACAAGGGGAGGGATGCCTCAGGACAGAGGCTGATGCCAGAAAAGACAGTTGGGAGAAAGAAGACACTCTGGTAACCCAGAATCTCCCTCCGGACTCAGGAATAGAACATTTGTTGAGGGGTTCCTGTTCTATAGCCCCAAGAAAGGGCAAGGAGGAGGAAGCACTCATGTGACCTCTGGAAGATACAACTTTGTTTCTCATAATCTGCGATTGGTAGAGTACACCTGAGAGCACTGAGTGGAAGCATTTAATGGTTTCTGTGGCTTGAGGAGCTCAATTCCCATGTGCCTCATTGAGGACATTTTCTTTTGTCTTTCTGTTCCCTGAGATATTTAATTGCCTGGAGCTAGGAGAGAAAAACAGAATGCAAACTTGTGCCAGATTTAGTCCTGGGAGACCTCTTGGGGTTCTTATCTCTTTGTCCTCTTTCTTCCCAGAAGGAGGTCACTGCTCTTTAGATGTGAATACTATAACTACGTACTTATCAATAATTACTTGAAATGCTCTCATCAAAAGACATAGGGTGGCTGAGTGAATAAGAACACATGACACAAGTGTCCATTGATACATGATTCAGTAAAGAAGATGTGCTATATATATATATAATGGAATATTACTCGGTGATAGAAAAGAATGAAATTGTACTATGTGTGTCAACATGGTTGGACATAGAGGGCATTGTGCTGAAAGAAATAAGTGAGACATAGAAATTCAAAAACTGTGTATTATCTGTCTAAACATAAGTGCTTGTAGACACAGAGAAGAGATCGGCAGTTGCCGTACATGGGGAATGGGGACATAGGTGAAACAGATGAAGTGGGTCAAATGATACAAACTTCCACTTGCAAAATCAGTCAGTTCTGATGATGCAATCCACAGTGACAACATCTGATAACACTGTGCTGTGTACTTGAAAGGTGGCGAGAGAGTAAATATTAAAGGTTCTCATCATAAGAAAAACATATTTGTTACTTGCATGGTGATGGATGGTAACTTGACTTATTTGGTGAATCATTATGTTGTCCAGATGAAACTACTATAATGTTAAAAGTCAATTATATGTTTAAAAAAAAAAAACACACACGTTTATTAACATTCAGTTCTTAAGGTCAAAAGTCCAAAACATGCCTCATTTTATTAAAGGTCAAGGTTTCCGCAGAGCTGTGTTTTCTTTAGGGGCCTGTAAAGGATAATCTGTTTGTTTGCCTTTTCCTGGTTCTGCAGGATGACAACACTCCTTGCTGGGTGCCTCGTCCCCATGTACAAATTCGGCAATGGGGGATGAAGTCTTTCATGCATCACATCACTTCTGGCCTTCCTCTCTCACAGTTAAGGAAATATGATTACTTTGGGTCCACTCAGATAATCCAGGATACTCTCGTGCTTAAAGCTTAGCTGATTAGAAATCTTAATTTCATCTATCATCTAATTCATGTAGCCTATGTTTACAAATGTTGGGGTTCAGGAGGTGTACATCTTGGGGAAGTCATTGTTCTGCCTGCCACATTATGTGACAGGATTTTGCCCAAAGACACGTCAATGGAAGTCTGTTAGGTGGAACTTTTTGGAAATCCTATAGTTTTGAATTTGAATAATATTTTTGATTAGAAACATCAATGTACAAACTGGCATAATATTGAGCAATGCAAGCATAACATTGAGCAAACTATTGCAGCCGTGAAAATATACATAGCAAAATTCTGTTTATATGAAGTTCAAAATAGGCAAGAAGTAATCTATGGTGTTAGAAATCTGGAGAGTGGGAAGAAGTGGTGACTGGAATTAGGCACAAAGGAAGCTAATGTGTGGCTGCACATGTTCTATTTTTTTGTCTCAGTTATGATTACAGGGAATATATTAGGTTTGTTACACTTCATTGAACATTTGATATAATTGTCCATATGTTTTTGCACTTCAAAGACACATAAAAATATCCCTTCCCATACTCTCCAATAAAACCCCCTTAATTCCTCCCAGTCTTACTGAATGGATGATAGCTTTGAGTGTTTGGAAGTACAGCAGCTATTCTGTGACCACGAGAACAAAACACACACACAAGGAATCATGGTGCATAAAAAATAAGACTATGTCCTTAACAATTTCATGAAACTGTCAGAGTACTGAACTCCCTCCCTAACTCTACACCTGTGATTTGCAAATAAATAAAGGTTTAATTTATTGAAGTCTTTATTGTGGCAGAACATCCCTTTAAGCTTAGTGCCATCCGAAACCCAACACACTGTTAAAATAAATGTATCTGTATTTTTGTAATTGCTGCACACAAATGGCTCAGTTGGATGGAGCATAGTCCTGTACACCAAAAGGTTGTGGTTCAATTCCTGGTAGAGCACATACTAGGTTAAGGGTCCAATCCTGTTGGGGCACGTAGGGAAGCAACCAATCAATGTTTTCTCTCACACATTGATGTTTGTCTGTTTCTCTCTCCCCTTTCCTCTCTCTAGAAAATCAATAAACATATACTAGGGGAGGATTTATTTTAAAAAGCCTTGAGAAAGTAGAAGAGTTCCAGAAGATAATTATTAAAATAGAGCCCCAAAATGCCATAGGGAGTCCAAATGATAAATTTACAGATTTTTTTCTCTGCATAAGTAAATACTTAGTGGTCCCAGAACCTGCCCTCCACCGGCCAGGAACCTGGCATGGATGGGCACTTCTAACATCACTTACTGCCCACCCTGCTGGGTACTTTGCAATCTCTAGAGATTCTCATCTCTTCTCAGCCCTCATATTCAGGGTATTCACAGTGCAACTTATACAACAACAACCCCTCTTCTTTCATTTCCATTCTCTGTTGTATCTGCATTTCAAATGCCACCTCCATCCAACAGGCACCCCACTCCCAGCAAATACAAGTGCCAGATGGGGAACCATTATGAATATGTGAAGAGCAGGCCAATAAAAAGAAAAGCACTGTCTACATGAGGAAGCCCAAAGAGATGGTATAAGGAAAGGAACAGCTCCTTAGCTCTGTTAATCCAATAGCTCTCAAGAAATCTGGTAGGAAAAATTTTATTTCTTTTCAGCCTAGAAATAGCAAGCCTGAGGCAGGAGCAGGGCTGGTGGTGTTCATATTCAGAGGCATTTGACCCTCTAGAGTGGAATTTCCACATCTGCTTTATACATAGTTTTACTCTCACTTTTTTCTAAGATCATTCAGTTGTTGGGAGGGATGCAGAAATACAACTTGACTGGATTGAAATTTACATAATTGGTAGATGCACTGTTTGCAGAGTTGTCCCCAATTCCGTGTCTGTTTGCAGACTTTGTCAAAGTGACTGGGAAACTCTTCTCATCCAGTGGAGGAGTTATTTCTCCACCTTTGAAACTGGGCTGGACTTAGGATTTTTTACTTGTTTTAGCCAATAAGTATTGTGGAGGTGAGAGTATGCTTTGCCATGCCTTGTCATTTCAGCAGTTCTCAATCAGAATGCTGGCTCAGGTTTGTGAACAATCCAGGTGGAACTTCCAGAAGACGAGGGGATATGTGGACAGAGCTCACTTATCCCAGTCAAGGCCTCCTTAGAACAGCCACAATAGCTGGGCCACTAGTGTTTTAAAAAGCCCAGCCAAGGTCAGTAGACACCCCGTGGCTTACCCATAGCTAACTGCAGATCCATGAGGAGACAGGCAGACATCAGAATGCCTCCCCACAATACAAACTCATTGGACATAAAGGAATTAACTTCCAGCCAAGATGCAGGCATAGGTGATACAATTTGCCTCCTCACACAAGCAAAAGAAGGACAACAACAAATTTAAAAAGAAAAAATCACCAGAACTGCCAGAAAATCAAACTGTATGGAAGTCTGATAACCACAGATTTAAAGAAGAAACATTCATTCAGACTGGTAGAAGGTGTGGAGACCGCAGCCAGGAAAGAGAGGACTGGCAGCAAGGAGGTGGTGGCAGACCAAGTGGTCCCACTTTTGTGTGCAGATAGCCAGGAAGAATAACTGAGGAGCAAGACAGACCACACAAACCAGTATTCCAGCATGGGAAAATAAAGTCTCAAAACCTCTGGTCATAAAATCTGTAGGGGTTGCACGGTGGGAGAAACGCCCAGCCTCACAAGAGAGTTCACTGGAGAGGCCCACAGGGTCCTAGAACATACACAAACCCACCCATCTGGGATTAGCTCAGTTTGCTTGTGGGTAGAGAGGGAAGCAATTGAAAGTAGGGCAGGAAATGAGAAACACCTTTGTTCCCTCTCTGACCCCCTCTACCACATACTGCACCACAATGCAGGGACCTGGGACGCCCTGTCCTAGTGAAAACCTAACCATCTGCTCCTTACAATATAACAGCTGCACCAAAACAACAACAACAACAAAATATGGCACTAATGAAAGAACACATTAAATCTCCAAAAACATAACTAACAGATAAAGAAACTGCCAACATATCAAATGAACAGTTCAAAACATTGGTAATCAGGGTGCTCACACATATGGTTGAATATGGTCGCAAATAGAGGAAAAAGTGAAGACTTTGCAAAGTGAAATAAACGAAAATATACAGGGAACATTGAAGGGAAGAAAACAGGGACTCAAATCAATGATTTGGAGCAGAAGGAAGAAATAAATATTCAACCAGAACAAAATGAAAAAACAAAAAATCAAAAAAATGAGGAGAGGCTTAGGAACCCCCAGGACAACTTTAAATGTTCCAGCATCCAAATCATAGGAGTGCCAGAAGGAGAAGAGGAAGAGGAAGAAATTGAAAACTTACTTGAAAGAATAATGAAGGAGTACTTCCCTAATCTGGCAAAGGAAGTACACTTCCATGAAGTCCAGGAAACTCAAAGAGTCCCAGAAAAGTTGGACCCAAGGAAGCACACACCAAGGCACATGATAGTTACATTACCCAAGATAAAGATAAGGAGAGAATCTTAAAAACAGCAAGAGAAAAAGAGACAGGAGTGCCCATAAGACTATGAGCTCATTTCTCAAAAGAAACTTGCAAGCAAGAAGGGGCTGGAAAGAAGTATTTGAAGTCATGAGAGGGAACGACCTACATCCAAGATTACTCTATCCAGCAAAGTTATCCTTTAGAATGGAAGGGCAGATAAAGTGCTTCCCATACAAGGTCACATTAAAGGAGTTCATCATCACCAAGCCCTTATTATATGAAATATTAAAGGGATTTATCTAAGAAAAAGAAGATGATCAAAAATATGAACAGTGCTGTTGGAAGATGGCCGCAAGATAAGAGGGAGCGGAGTCCACTTCCCCTCAACGCCAGTGAAATACCTAGCTGATCTGAGGAGCAGAGCGAACAGCCAACAGTATTCCAGCATATATGAAGATTGGAGACCAAAGATAGAGGGCATCGAAAGATCAGATGGTAAGAAGAGTGCTTAAGGACAATAAGATCCTGGGGACACACGCTGGGACGAGGGCGACTGAAGCTCCGGCCGGGCGCAGGGTCTGCTGCAGGACTCGTGGGAGAGAGCCAGGCTGGGCTGTGTGAGTGGCCAGGTGCTTGTTTGGACCAGGGGGGATTGAATAGGAAGAATTTCTCAAAAAGGAAAAGAAAATAGAGGCACGTAGTAACTAGTTAGAGAACTCTCCGCAGCAGCTGCAGCAGCCGCGGCCTCTGGCGCCCCTCCCCCCTCAGCCCCTGGACTGTGAATGCAGTAAAGCAGCCCTGGCGCTCACTTGAAGCCTGGCTGGCGCGAGTCTAGGGGCCCACACCTGAAACCCCAGCGGGCAGGCACCCTAATAAGCACCCAGCCGCCTGGGAGCACAGACAAAAAGCTCCTGGGTGAGTGCGCAACTGGATCAGTGGCTGGCTGACCCCGCGCACAGACCCAAAGCAGGGGATTGGCAACCAACCAAAGTCCAAAGCAGAGATTGGCCACACAACCCGATCAACAGCCTGGCTGCCTGCAGGCTACCACAGCCAAAAAAAGCACTGGTTCTGAAAACTCCTACATAGCCCCGGCCCACAGAACTCTGCAGGGCCTACTGGCTCTCTAGGAGGAAGGCAGAACGCCCAGCAGAGGGGAGCTGCAGGGCTAGGGGAGACTGCATTCCACAGAAAGACTTGACCCAGTAGGGGGCTGAACTACCCCATAGCAGCACCAAAAGCCCCTAGCATCTAAGACAGCAAAGAGCAAGAAGGTGGAATGTGAGTTGCCCCTAATTGGTGCAACTCAAGGACAGCCACAGCTGGTGAACTAAAGGCCTAGTGGGGAGCAGAAGGACCCGGAGGAACTAGACTGAAGGCTGAACAACAGTGAAGAGTGTGGCTCAGGAAGGGAGAAAAGTGAAATCAATCCTTCCAACCACCCCCTCCCCATCCACAGACAGGACGACCAGCAGAACTAACCTGACCAGTTTAAAGCCAGCAGAAGACCCTTTTTTTTTTCTTTCTTTCTTTTTCTTTTTTCTTTCCTTCTTTCCCCCTGAATTCCTTCTTCCTTTCTGTCCTCCTTTCTTTTTTTTTAATTCCTTCTTCCTTCCATCCTTTACCTTCTTTATTCCTTCTTCCTGCCTTTTTTTATTTATTCTTTTGTTTTAATTTTTGTTAAAAAATTCCTTCTTATCTTGCCCCCGATCTTTCTTTATTCCTACTCCCTTCCTTCCTTTCCTTTTCTATTCCCTTTTACCCTCCTTCCTTTTTTATTATTATTTTTTTTTGCCGCCATTCCTCTTTTTCCCACAGGTGAGACAAGAAAACCTGCAGTACTGAAAAGACGAGAGTAAGACTGTGTTACACCCATAAACGTCAGCTTAAGTCCAATGAGCACAGGAGATTAAGGAGACAGCACCACTGAATCCCGTTGCCATTATACCATAGAAGTTCATACCATAAACTCAGGGAGTCAGAATAGATCAATTTAAGAAACAGATGCTAAAAAGAAGAGTCTCACAAACAATGGGAAGACCAAGAAACAATTCCCAAATGAAAGAAAAGGAGGAAGCCTCAGAAAGAATGCTAACTGAAAAAGAGGCAAGTCAACTATCAGATAATGAGTACAAAGTAATGGTTATCTGGAAGCTCACTGATTTCACGAAAAATTAGCAGAAACTACAGGGAAAATACAATGAACACACTGCAAACTATATCAACATGAAAAAGGAAATAAAAACTATCAACAAGGGCCAAGAGGAAATGAAGAACACAATTTCTGAATTGAAGAACACAGTAGAAGGAATAAAAAGCAGACTTGATGAAGCAGAGGATCGGATCTGTGAGCTGGACGACAAAGTAGAAAAAAACACCAAGAAAGAGCAAGAAAAGGAAAAGAGGCTCAGAAAGAATGAGGAGGCAATAAGGGAAATGCAGGACAACATGAAACGTAACAATATCTGAATAATAGGAATACCAGAAGGAGAACAAGAAGAGCAAGGGATAGAAAACCTGTTTGCAAAGGTAATGATGGAAAATTTCCCTAATCTGATGAGAGAAAAAGTCACCCAAATTCAGGAATCACAGAGAGTCCCAAGCAAGAGGAACCCAAAGAGACCCACTGCAAGACACATCATAATTAAAATGACAAATTGCCAAGAAAAAGAGAGGATCTTAAAGGCAACAAGGGAGAAACAGGAAGTAACATACAAGGGAGCCCCAATAAGGTTAGGAACTGAATTCTCAATGGAAACACTCCAAGCCAGAAGAGAATGGCAAAAAATATTCCAAGTAATGAGAAACAGGGGCCTGCAACCAAGACTACTTTACCCAGCAAGGCTCTCAATCAAGATAGAAGGCCAAATAAAGAGTTTCCCAGACAAAAGAAGTCCAAAAGAATACAGCTCCGCCAAACCAGCTCTGCAAGAGATGCTAAAGGGACTGCTTTAAGGAAAGGAAGGAAAAGAGAAAGAGAGAGGAACAGAGGTAGGAAAAAATGGCAATGAATAACTACCTATTGATAATAACCTTAAATGTAAATGGATTAAATGCTCCAATCAAAAGACATAGAATAGCTGAATGGATAAGAAAACATGACCCACACATATGCTGCCTACAAGAGACCCACCTCAGGAGAAAAGACCTACACACACAGAAAGTGAAGGGCTAGAAAAAAATTTTCCAAGAAAACGGACAGGGAAAAAAAAGCAGGGGTAGCAATACTCATATCAGACAAAATAGACTTCCAAAGAAGGGCCATAAAGAGAGACCCAGAAGGTCACTTC
The DNA here is from genome assembly GCF_022682495.2 of Desmodus rotundus. Lineage (NCBI taxonomy): Eukaryota > Metazoa > Chordata > Mammalia > Chiroptera > Phyllostomidae > Desmodus > Desmodus rotundus. The sequence continues at coordinate 43,980,803 of NC_071395.1, read as the reverse complement.
ATAATACTCAAAGGAAGAATCCAGCAAGAAGACATAAACATTGTAAATATATATGCACCCAACATAGGAGCACCCAAATACATAAAGAAAATCTTGGAGGACTTCAAGAAAGGTATTGACAGCAACACAATTATAGTAGGGGACTTCAGCACCCCACTGCCAAAATGGACAGATCTTCCAAACAAAATATCAACAAGGATATTGTGTCACTTAACAATAACCTAGAGGAAATGGACTTAATTAATATATACAGAGCTTTTCATCCCAAAGAAGCAAAATACACATTCTTTTCAAGTGTCCATGGAACTTTTTCAAAGAGAGACCACATGATAGGACACAAAGCAAGCCTCAACAAATTCAAGAAAATTGAAATCATATCAAGCATTTTCTCTGACCACAAGGGACTGAAAATAGAAGCTAACCCCAAAGGAAAAACCCAAAACCCTCAAAATCATGGAGATTGAATGGCATGCTATTAAACAATGAATGGGTCAAGAACGAGATTAGGGAAGAAATCAAAAACGTTCTGGAAACAAATGAAAATGAACTCACAACAACCCAAATCCTATGGGACACAGCAAAGGCAGTCCTGAGAGGGAAGTTCATAGCAATACAGGCCTACCTTAAGAAGATAGAAACACTTCAAACAACAACCTAACCCTATGCCTACAAGAACTCGAGGAAAAACAACAAAGACAGCCCAGAGCAAGCAGAAGGAAGGAAATAACCAAGATCAGAGCAGAGTTAAATGACATAGAGACTAAAAGCACAATTGTAAGGATCAATGAATCCAGGAGCTGGTTCTTTGAAAAGATAAACAAAATCGACAAGCCTTTAAGTAGGCTCATCAGGAAAAACAGAGAAAGGATCCAAATCTACACAACTAGAAATGAAAGAGGAGAGATTACAACTGATACCACAGAAATACAAAGGATTGTAAGAAATTACTATGAAGAATTGTATGCCAAGAAATTTGAAAACCTAGATGAAATGGACACATTTCTAGAAAAATATAATCTTCCAAAACTGAATGAAGAAGGAGCAGAAAACCTGAACAGACCAATAACAGCAGACGAAATTGAAGCAGTCATCAAAAAACTCCCAACACACAAAAGCCCTGGACCAGATGGTTTCACAGGAGAATTCTACAAAGCATTTAAGGAAGAGCTAGCCCCTATCCTTGACAGACTATTCGAAAAAATCCAAACTGATGGAAGACTCCCAAACTCTTTTTATGAAGCGAACATCATCCTAATCCCAAAACCAGATAAAGACACAACGAAGAAAGAAAACTTCCGGCCAATATCGCTGATGAACATAGACGCTAAAATTCTCAACAAAATATTAGCAAACCGCATCCAGCAATACATTAAAAAGATCATCCACCATGACCAAGTGGGATTCATCCGAGGGATGCAAGGATGGTACAATATTCGCAAATCAATAAACATAAAACATCACATCAATAACTGCGAAGACAAAAATCACATGATCATATCAATAGATGCGGAAAAAGCGTTCGATAAGATACAGCACCCATTTCTGATAAAAACACTCAGCAAAGTGGGAATAAAGGGAGCATTCCTCAACATAATAAAGGCCATATATGAGAGACCTACAGCCAACATCATACTCAATGGACAAAAACTTAGAGCTTTCCCACTAAGATCAGGAACAAGACAAGGATGCCCTCTCTCACCACTCCTATTCAACATAGTATTGGAAGTCCTAGCCACAGCAATCAGACAAGAAAAAGCAATAAAAGGCATCCAAATTGGAAAGGAGGAAATGAAACTGTCACTGTTTGCAGATGACATGATAGTGTACATGGAAAACCCTATAGACCCCACCAAAAAACTACTCGACCTAATAAATGAATTTGGCAGAACAGCTGGATACAGAGTCAATACTCAGAAATCAAAGGCATTCCTGTACACCAACAATGAAACTGCAGAAACAGAAATCAGGAAACAAATCCATTTTGATATAGCAACAAGAAAAATCAAGTACCTAGGAATAAGCCCAACCAAGGAGGTAAAAGACCTGTACTCAGAAAACTACACAACACTGAAGAAAGAAATTAAGGAAGACACAAACAAATGGAAGCATGTATCATGCTCATGGATTGGAAGAATTAACATCATCAAAATGGCCATACTACCCAAAGCAATTTATAGATTCAATGCAATCCCTACTAGAGTACCCATGACATATTTCACAGATATAGAACAAACATTTCAGAAATTTATTTGGAACCATTAATGACCCCGAATAGCTGCAGCAATTTTGAGAGAGAAGAACAAAGCAGGAGGGATCACAATACCTGATATCAAACTGTATTACAAGGGCACTGTGATCAAAACAGCCTGGTACTGGCATAAAAACAGGCACATAGACCAATGGAACAGAACACAGAGCCCAGAAATAAACTCAAGTCCATACGGTCAATTAATATTTGACAAATGAGGCAGGAGCATAAAATGGAGCAAAAACAGCCTCTTCAACAGATGGTGTTGGGAGATCTGGACACCTAAGTGCAAAAAAATGAAACTCGATCACCAACTTATGCCATACACGAAAATAAACTCAAGATGGAAAAAGAGTTAAATATAAGCCGTAACACCAAAGAAGTCCTTGAGGAAAACATTGGCAGGAAAATCTCAGACATTCCACGCAGCAACATCCTCACAGACACATCCCCTAAACCAAGGGACATAAAGGAAAGAATAAACAAATGGGACCTCATCAAAATAAAAATCTTCTGCAGGGCTAAAGAAAACAGCACTAAAATACAGAGAGAACCAACAGTATGGGAAAACATATTTGCCAATGATACCTCAGACAAGGGCCTGATCTCCAAAATATATAAAGAACTCACACGACTTCACTCCAGGAAGACAAACAACCCAATGAAAAAATGGGCAAAGGACATGAACAGACACTTCTCCAAGGAAGACATACAGAGGGCCCAGAGACATATGAAAAGATGCTCCGCATCACTAGCCATCAGAGATGCAAATTAAAAGCACAATGAGGTACCATCTCACACCAGTCAGAGTGGCCAACATAAACAAAGCCACAAACAAATGTTGGAGAGGATGCAGAGAAAAGGGAACCCTAGTGAACTGTTGGTGGGAATGCAGACTGGTGAGGCCACGGTGGAAAACAGTATGGAATGTCCTCAGAAAACTAAAAATGGAACTGCCCTTTGACCCAGCAATTCCACTGCTGGGATTATACCCTAAGAACCCTGAAACACCAATCCAAAAGAACCTGTGCACCCCAATGTTCATAGCAGCACAATTTACAATAGCCAAGTACTAGAAGCAACCTAAGTGCCCATCAGAAAACGAGTGGATCCAAAAACTATGGTATATTTACACAATGGAATTCTACACAGCAGAGAGAAAGAAGGAGCTTATACCCTTTGCAACAGCATGGATGAAACTGGAGAGCATTATGCTAAGTGAAATAATCCAGGCAGTGAGGGACAAATACCATATGATCTCACCTTTAACTGGAACATAATGAACAAAAGAAAAAAGCAAACAAAATACAACCAGAGTCATGGAGGGGGGGAACAGTCTAGCAGTGGCCGGGGGGAGTGGGGTGGGGACAGTGGGAAGAGGGGATTGCAGGAACTATTATAAAGGAAACATGGAGAAAACAAAGGGGGAGGGTGGAGATGGGGGAGGGAAGAGGGTTCGGCTGGGGTGGGGTGGAGGGACGGGGAGAAAAGGCATACAACTGTAATTGAATAACAATAAAAATTTAAAAAATATATGAACAGTAAAATGACAATAAAGTCATAACAATTAACTCCTGAGCCTAAAAATCAAAAACTAAGCAAACAACTAGAGCAGGAACAGAGTCACAGAAATGGAGATCATTTGGGGGTTATCAGTGGGGAGATGTAGTGGGAAAATGGGGGAAAACAGTGCCAGGAATAAGAAGTGTAATTTGTAGATACAAAATAGACAGGAGGGCAATTAAGAATAGTATAAGAAATAGAGAAGCCAGCAAATTTATATGTATGACCCATGGGCATGAACTAATGCGAGTGAATGCTGGTGGGAGGGAATGCTGGTGGGAGGGAACTGCAAAGCAGAAGGGGATAAAGAGGAGGAAAAAATGGGACAATTATAATAGCATAATCAATAAAATACACTTTAAAGAAAGGAAAATAAAGGAATTATATTAAACCATTTCCTTTTAAAGGATGACTTTTTATATAGCAATTGCAAACTGATTATAATCAAAGTGAACAGAACTCAAGGCTCTTGTAATAATCAGCTACTTCTTAATTTTAGCATTTGTACTAACAGAGGACAGCACTCACATCGTGTTTTTTTCAAATGTATTTCAGATAACTGCATAAAGCGAGTCAACGGAGGCTCCCTTCCAGGTAGTCAGGACAGGGTGGAATGATCTGCACATTTATGCAGGAACATTGGTGACCCTTTTTCACGTGACTGGGCAGAATTTTAACTCCTGTGTGATTCATCTTCTGATCATAAAGCGGAAGACATCCTGAGCACAAACGAGATAAATATTGTATGTTATTCATATTGATCACTCACTGTCCCTTTGGTGGATTTGGAAACATTTAGAAAATGGGAGATATTTCATTTAGAGCACTAGAAGGACTCTCATTTTTAGAAAACACATTGAAAGTTTTCAAGCAGAAACAAGAAAAGAATTCAGAAAATAACACAAAACACTCCATGTAATTCTTCATCTCTCACACATGGACATCATATTCCACATTTCAATGAGTAGATGGGCAGCATGACAAATATTTTGTACAATAACAAATTGTATGGCTATTTTTGTTTCGTTATCTGTATGGTTATCTTTTACATAATACATCAGTCTATTTATTAAAATGTATATTTCTTATAGACTCTTCTTGGAAACATGGATTTGATAGTCAATATTTTCCAGGAGGTAAGGTAGGCATGTGGACACACGGCTGAATAACAGAATGAAGTGCATAAAGCCAGGAGACCAGCTATAAAACCTACCAGCATGTTCAAGTCTATATTGGCAAGAACTGTGGTAAAGGTGGTGCTATAGAAAACAGAGTTAACCATGGAAGTGAAAACTGTCATCTGAGATGGTCCTTTACAACAAAATTATGTAAATGACCACAGTATCCAAGTATAGTTAAGTCTATAGGCATGTAGAATTCATGACTATTCTTTCAGTAAAACCACAGAAATATTACTTGGAATGATATATGTCATAAGAGAATAAATTATGCTAATGTAATTCATGTTAATCCATAAGATACATGTGAATTTCTAATTACGTATGGTCCAAAGATTGTATTAACTTGTGTCAGAACTGTGTGCTCTGAAGATTTGAACATTCTTGGGCACTTCTTCAGCCACATACAATTGGCCCTTGAAATGCCTACTTGCCAAGGATTCTTTCCAAGGCCCTCTTTATGTCTTTGTTCCTGAGACTGTAGATGAAGGGATTCAGCATGGGTGTAACGACAGTGTACATCACTGAGACTGTTGTACTTGACTGTGAGTGGCGGGTACCAGCAGAGCCAAGATACACACCTAGGCTTGTACCATAAAACAAGGAGACAACTGAGAGGTGAGATGCACAGGTGGAAAATGCTTTATACTTCCCCTGAGCTGATGGGATTGCACATATAGAATACATTATCTTAGAGTAAGAATAAAGGATCCCAGTGAGGGGACCACCAGCCAGCAGCCCTGCCCCAAAGTACATCACCATGTCATTAGGAAATGTGTCAGAACAGGCAAGTTGGATGATCTGTTTGAGTTCACAGAAAAAGTGGGGGATTTCCAAGTCTGAGCAGAAGGACAGATCCAACACCATTAAGCTTTCTAACAAGGAATTCAGAATACTAATGACCCAGGACACCAGAACCAGCAGTCCACAGAGCTTGGCGTTCATGATGACCGTATAGTGCAGGGGGTGACAGATAGCCACATACCTGTCATAAGCCATGACAGTCAGGATGAAGTTATCCAACCCTGCAAACAGTATGAAGAAATACATTTGAGTGATGCATCCTAAATAGGTGATGACTTTGTTCTGTGTCTGGATGTTCACCAGCATCTTTGGGATGGTGGTGGAGGTGAAGCAGATGTCTACCAGGGACAGGTTGGAGAGGAAGAAGTACATGGGCATGTGGAGGTGGGAGTCTGAGCTGATGGCCAGGATGATGAGCAGGTTTCCCAACACAGTGATCAGGTACATAGAGAGGAAGAGCCCAAATAGGAGAGGCTGCAGTTCTGGTTCCTCTGATAGTCCCAGGAGAAGAATCTCTGAAACTTGTGTAACATTGCCTGGTTCCATGTGCGCCAGGGGACTACCAGAAAATATAAAAAATATGAATGACTAATTTTCACATTAGTAACTGAGAATAAATGCTGCATTTCTATTTTAATATCTAAAGTATCATTTGCATATTTGGCATAGGATCTGGTTCCCATTAAGGCATGGCTATTGCCATTGCTCATTAGAATTTTCTCTTCTACCAACAACTCATTCTTCAAACACCATGTATATTGCTGTTTTATTGAGGATATAGTTCTTGCATTTCAGGAATATAGTTGAATATTGACTTTAGACCATGTTCCAGGCACTGTTCAGAGTATGGGATGATGAGAAACAAAAGTCTTTACAAACTAATGATGAACAAAGAGTATAATTGAATAACAATAATAATATAACATATCCAATGGTGCAGATGCTATGTAGAAAAGTAAATCACATTAAATGGAGAGAGTGGAGAGAGGATGTTTCTTATTCTTTTTAATTGTTCATTGCTATTTTCCTGTTATCACTTAATGCTCTGATATCCCCCCCCCCCGCCACAATCACCTCCCTGTTGTCCATGTCCATAAGTCCATGGACATGGTTTCCTTTCCTCAATCTCCCACCCCTAACCTCCCACTCTATACCTGTCATGCTGAGGTTCATCTATCCTTATGTGTCTATTTTGCTTATTACATCACTTTGTTCATTAGATTCCACATATAAGTGAAACCATATGGTATTTGTCTTTCTCTGACAGGTTTATTTCACTGGACATAAAGTTCTCCAGATCCATCCATGCTGAGGGTGTACTTTTTTACAGTTTAGCCAATGCTGTCAACAGGCAATGTTTTGACAGGCACCTCAAAGAAGACCAAACAGGAGGCTAAGGGGGAGGAAGTGTTTGCCAGGCAGAAGAACAGCCACTGCAAAGGCCCTGAGGAAGATGGTGGTTTTAGAAAATCAAGGCTCAGACTGAGCCAATGTGTCCGGGGTAGGAGAGATGGTGTCACACGATGTTAAGAAGCAAGGTGGCCTGCATGCTGCTGTTGAAACTTCAAGTCAGAGGGAGTCCCTTTTGCACACTATGAAATTCTTGCTATTTATTAATATGATTGAAAAAGCATCCTGTGAACTGAAAAGAATTTCCTCCTCGGTCCCTTCTCTTGATGGAGTTCTCGCCCCTGTGTGATTGGTCACCTTGGAATACATGGGTCCAGGTAGCCCTGCTCTGAGCACTGCTCTTGGTTTATGAGAGGTGCACACACAGACCAGGTCTCCTCATGGGTGTGGTCTCCATATTTGTCCCACTCACTATTTAGGCTATGACTAGATACCACTCATCAGTCCAGATCAAGTATCTTTTCCAAAAATAATTTAGACATACTACCTCAATACTGCTATGGTAAGTGTGCACACACAAATAAGCTTGGGGTTCCATACTGGAATGTCCATTTTATGCCCTGTATTTAAAGAAACATAAATGTAGAAGGAGAGAGAGGAATAAAATGGATATGAGGAAGAAAAAATATCTATTGGTAATAAATTTAGGTGATCTCTGAGCGATGGTGAGGAAGAAAACTGTTTGGATTCTGGCAGTTTTCCAACCCTAACTACACTGCCTTAAAGTCAAGCAAAAATAACGAAGGAGAAAGTATATATTTGTCCAAAAGACAAAGGTAGTTATCAACACATGGTGTGGAAACACCTTATGGATTGACTACCTCAAATGAAATCTGACCAACATAATAAACTAGTAGTTTACAAAAGGAAGTCTTTTTAATATCAAGCAGTAGAAGACTGGATTTCTTGTGCTTATTCTATATTTATTACACCAATGGGTTTTTTAAGGTTAAAATGAATATGAGACAAACTCCTTCGTCCTGTGGCCCCTTTGTTTCTCTTGGACTATGGGTTTGGATCTCATTTTTGACAAGTCAGTAGGCACTGTCTAATTCTGGTCGTGGTCTTCATCCAACATGCAAAGGCCTCCCCAGGACGTGACCAATGAAGCCTGCACATGCCATGACAATCCATTCTTTTACACTGAGTAACTTTCTTCATGTGACTAAGCCTGAGCACACTGTCATGATAACATTTATTTCAACACACTCTGCCTTCACAATCACAGTGCCAGATCTAAATAAGCAGGGCTTTGCCCACTCAGTTCACCTTTATATTTTCACAAATATATGTGTATATATATTACTTACCCAGAAACCCATTTCAGTAAATGTGAAGTTATGAAATGAAAAGAATATGCAGGGGGAATAAAACCTGGTTGATCAGAGTGATTTAGCACCTGTGTTAAAGAAAATTGAATGGAGAGAAATGAGACTTCTGGCCAACATGGAGGCATAGGTAGACATATTGTGCCTCCTCCCACAACCAAAAGAAGGACAACAGCAAATTTAAAAACAAAAAACAACCAGAACTGACAGAAAATCTAACTGTATGGAAGTCCAACAACTAAGGATTTAGAGAAGAAACATTCATCCGGACCACTTGGAGGGACGGAGTTGGGCAGCCAGGCAGAGAGGACTCCTGGCAAGGCAGTGGCTGGTTGAGTGGGGGGGTCTCCCAGTTGCGTGCAGATAAACTTTGAGGAACTACTGGAAAGTGAGAAAGACCACACAACCCAGGGTTCCAGTGCAGGGAAATAAAGCCTCAAAACCTCTGACTAAAAGAACCTATGAGGGCTGAGGTGATGAGAGAAACTCCCAGCCTCACAGGAGAGTTCATTGGAGAGACCCACAGGGTCCGAGAACATACACAAACACACCCACCCAGGAATGAGCACCACAAAGGCCCAATTTGCTTGTGGGTAGCAGCAGAAGTGACTGAAAGCCCACAGAGAGCTGACCAAGTGGCGTTGTTCCCTCTCTGATCTCTACCCCCACATACAGTACCACAATGCAGCGACTACGTGGGTTGCCCTACCCTAGTGAATACTTAAGGCTCCGCCCCTTACTACGTAACAGGTGAGCTGAGACCAAAAAACTGGCCAAAATGAGAGAACAGATCAAAGCTCCAGGAAAGATACATCTAAGCAATGAAGACATAGCCAACCTATCAAATACATAGTTCAAAACACTGGTAATCAGGATGCTCACAAAATTGGTTGACTATGGTCACAGAATAGAGGGAAGAAGTGAACACTATGCAAAGTGAAATAAAGGAAAATGTGCAGGGAACCAACAGTGACCGGAAGGAAACCAGGACTCAAATCATGGGTTTGGAACAGAATGAAGAAATGAACGTTCAACCAGAACAGAACGAAGAAACAAGAATTCAAGAAATAGAGGAGAGGCTGAGGAACCTCCAGGACAACTTTAAATGTTCCAAAACCCAATGGCAAGGGTGTCAGAAGAAGAAGAGGAAGAGCAAGACATTGAAAACTCACTTGAAAATATAATGAAGAATAACTTCCCCAAACTGGCAAAGGAAATACAATTCCATGAAGTCCAGGAAGTTCAGAGAGTACCAAAGAAGTTGGACCCAAGGAAGCACACACCAAGGCACATCATAATTACATTACCCAACATTAAAGATAAGGAGAGAATCTTAAAAGTAGCAAGAGAAAAGGAGACAGTTACCTACAAAGGAGTTCCCATAAGACTTCCAGCTGATTTCTCAAAAGAAACCTTGCAGGCAAGAAGGGGCTGGAAAGAAGGATTCAAAGTCATGAAGGGGAAGAATCTACATCCATGATTAGTCTATCCAGCAAAACTATCCTTTATAATGGAAGAGCAGATAAAGTGTTTCCCAGACAAAGCCAATTAAAGGAGTTCATCATCACCAAGCCTTTTTTATATGAAATGTTAAAGGGACTTATCTAAGAAAAAGAAGATCAAAAATATGAATAGTAAAATGACAACAAACTCACAACAATCAACAACTGAACCTAAAAAAAATAACCCAAAAAACAAACTAAACAAACAACTAGAACAAGATTCACAGAAATGGAGATCACATGGAGCGTTATCAGTGGGGAGGAGGAGGAGTAACGGGGGAAAAGATACAGGAAATAAGTAGCATAAATGGTAGGTAGAAAATCGACAGGGGGAGGTTAAGAATAGTAAAGGAAATGTAGGAGCCAAAGAACTGATACATATGAGCCATGGACATGGACTAAAGTAGGGGTGGGGGAAATGCTGGTAGAATGGGGGTGTACAGGGTGGAGGGGAATAAAGGGGGAAAAATGGGACAACTGTAATAGCATAATCAATAAAATATACTTTAAAATATTTTAAAATAAATGAAATAAAAAGACAAATGAGCCAGAAGAAAACCACAAAAGAAAGAAGTAATTAAGCAATTAAAATGAAAGGTAATTATCCCATTAGTGAAATGAGAAATTAAAATGAAAACCAAAAGGCAATACACACCCACTAGAAAGCTAAAATTAAAAGACTGGCTTTCCCAGGTGCATATAGAGCAATGGGAACCTCCATATACATCATGGGGGAGTATAGATTGGTACAACTACTTGGGAAAGTTGTTTGGCAGCATTACTAAAGCTGAACATGTACACATCATGAGATCCTGCAATTCCACTCCAGACATACATACGTATGAGCATCAAAAGATATGTCCAAGGATGTTGAACATAGTGGCACTAATTGTAAGAGTCCCAAACTGGAAACAGCCCAGACGTCCACCAACAGTAGAATGAAATGAATTTATACAATAGAATACAGTAGTCTCCCTCTTATCTGCCATTCTGCTTTCTATGTCGTCAGTTACCCATGGTCAACAACAGTCTAAAAATATTAAATGAAAAAATCAGAGAGACCCGGGAAGATGGTGGTCAGATAGGTGGGAGCAGAGTCCACTTCCCCTCAATACCAGTGAAACACCTAGCTGATCTGAGGAGCAGAGTGAACAGCCAACGGTATTCCAGCATATATGAAGATCGGAGACCAAAGATAGAGGATATTGAAAGATGTGACGGTAAGAAGAGTGCTTAAGGACAATAAGGTCCCTGGGACCTGCTTGGGGACCAGGGCGGCTGAAGCTCTGGCCAGGGTGCAGGGTCTGCTGCAGGATTCTTGGGAGAGAGCCAGGCTGGGCTGTGTGAGCAGCCAGGTTCATGTTTGGACCAGGGGGGCTTGAATAGGAAGAATTTCTAAAAAAGAAAAAGAAAATAGACACACTCAGCAGCTAGTTAGAGAACTCTCCACAGTAGCCGCGGCCTCCGGCGTCCCTCCCCCTTCAGCCCCTGGACTGTGAACACGGGATAAGAAGCCCCGGGGCTCACCTGAAGCGCACACGGAGATTAGCGGACTGGGGGCCCAAAACTGAAACCCCAGCTGGCCGCCCACACCTGAGACCCCGGCAGGGCGCCCACACCTGAAACCTCAGGTGGGTGTGCACCGGGAGCAGAGCCTAGCTGCCCCACCCACAGGCCCAAGGCAGCAGACCAAAGGGCCAAGCAACTCAGTCCCAAAGCAGCTGGTCCGGCCAGCCAAGGGCGATCCAGGCCCAAAGCAGCAGGTCCGCTGATCAACGGCCTGGCTGCCTGCGAGGGAACACAAATAAAAGCACCAGTATGGAACAACTCCTACCTAGCCCCTGTACACAGAGCCCTGCAGGGCCTACTGGCTCTCTAGGACTAAGGCAGAACACCCAGCAGAGGGGAGCTGCAGGGTTAGGGGAGACTGCATTCCACAGAAAGACTTGATCCAGTAGGGGGCTGAACTACCCCATAGCAGCACCAAGAGCCCCTAGCATCTAAGACAGCAAAGGGCAAGAAGGAGGGGTGTGAGTTGCCCCTAATTGGTGCAACTCAAGGACAGCACAACTGGTGAACCAAAGGCCTAGTGGGGAGCAGAGGGACCCTGAGGAACTGGACTGGAGGCTGAACAACAATGAAGAGTGTGGCTCAGGAAGGGAGAAAAGTGAAACCAATCCTTCCAACCATCCCCCTCCCGTTCCACAGACAGGAAGACCAGCAGAACTGACCTGACCTGTTTAAAGCCAGCAGAAGACTTTTTTTTTTCCTTCCCTCCTTTCCCCCTGAATTCCTTCTTCCTTTCAGCATTCTTTCTTTTTTTACTCCTTATTCCTTCCATCCTTTACCTTTTTTATTCCTTCTTCCTGCCTTCTTTTATTTATTCTTTTGTTTTAATTTTTGTTAAAATTCCTTCTTATCTTGCCTCTGATCTTTATTCCTTCTTCCTTCCTTCCTTTCCTTTTCTGTTCCTTTTTCCACTCCTTCCCTTCATTCCCCCCGGCCACTACTTTCTCTTTTTCCCACAGGTGAGACAATAAAACCTGGAATGCTGAAAAGACCAGAGTTAGACCGTGTTACACCCATAAACATCAGCTCAAGACCAGTAAGCACAGGAGATTAAGGAGACAGCACCACTGAATCCCACTGCCATTCTAACACAGAAGATCATATCATAAACCCAGGGAGTCAGAATAGATCAATTTAAGAAGCCGACGCTAACAAGAAGAGTCTCACAAACAATGGGAAGACAAAGAAACAATCTCCAAATGACAATAAAGGAGGAAGCTCAGAAAGAATGCTAACTGAAAAAGAGGCAAGTCAACTATCAGATACTAAGTTCAAAGCAATGGTTATTTGGAAGCCCACTGGGCAAACAGACAAATACCGGAAACTACAGGGAAACTACAATGAACACACTGCAAACTATATCAACATGAAAAAGGAAATAAAAACTATCAACAAGGGCCAAGAGGAAATGATGAACACAATTTCTGAATTGAAGAACACAGTAGAAGGAATGAAAAGCAGACTTGATGAAGCAGAGGATCGGATCAGTGAGCTGGACGACAAAGTAGAAAAAAACACCCAGAAAGAGCAAGAAAAGGAAAAGAGGCTCAGAAAGAATGAAGAGGCAATAAGGGAATTGCAGGACAACATGAAACGTAACAATATCTGAATAATAGGAATACCAGAAGGAGAACAAGAAGAGCAAGGGATAGAAAACCTGTTTGCAAAGGTAATGATGGAAAATTTCCCTAATCTGATGAGAGAAAAATTCACTCAAATCCAGGAACCACAGAGAGTCCCAAGCAAAAGGAACCCGAAGAGACCCACTGCAAGACACATCATAATTAAAATGGTAAAATTCCAAGACAAAGAAGGATCTTTAAGGCAGCAAGGGAGAAACAGGAAGTAACATACAAGGGAGCCCCAATAAGGTTAGCAACTGAATTCTCAATGGAAACACTCCAAGCCAGAAGAGAATGGCAAAAAATATTCCAAGTAATGAGAAACAGGGGCCTGCAACCAAGGCGACATTACCCAGCAAAGCTCTCAATCAAGATAGAAGGCCAAATAAAGAGTTTCCCAGACAAGAGAAGTCTAAAAGAATACACTCCCACCAAACCAGCTCTGCAAGAGATGCTAAAGGGACTGCTTTAAGGAAAGGAAGGAAAAGAGAAAGAGAGAGGAACAGAGGTAGGAAAAAATGGCAATGACTAACTACCTATCGGTAATAACCTTAAATGTAAATGGATTAAATGCTCCAATCAAAAGACATAGAATAGCTGAATGGATAAGAAATATCACCCACACATATGCTGCCTACAAGAGACCCACCTCAGGACAAAAGACTTATACAGACTGAAAGTGAAGGGCTGGAAAGAAATTTTCCAAGAAAACGGACAGGGAAAAAAAAGCAGGGGTAGCAATACTCATATCAGACAAAATAGACTTCCAAAGAAGGGCCATAAAGAGAGACCCAGAAGGTCACTTCATAATACTCAAAGGAAGAATCCACCAAGAAGACATAAACATTGTAAATATATATGCACCCAACATAGGAGCACCCAAATACATAAAGAAAATCTTGGAGGACTCAAAGAAAGATATTGACAGCAACACAATTATAGTAGGGGACTTCAGCACCCCACTGCCAAAATGGACAGATCTTCCAAACAAAATATCAACAAGGATATTGTGTCACTTAACAATACCCTAGAGGAAATGGACTTAACTGATATATATAGAGCTTTTCATCCCAAAGAAGCAAAATACACATTCTTTTCAAGTGTCCATGGAACTTTTTCAAAGAGAGACCACATGATAGGACACAAAGCAAGCCTCAACAAATTCAAGAAAATTGAAATCATATCAAGCATTTTCTCTGACCACAAGGGACTGAAAATAGAAACCAACCCCAAAGGAAAAAACCCAAAACACTCAAAATCATGGAGACTGAATAGCATGCTATTAAACAATGAATGGGTCAAGAACGAGATTAGGGAAGAAATCAAAAACATTCTGGAAACAAATGAAAACGAACTCACAACAACCCAAAACCTATGGGACACAGCAAAGGCAGTCCTGAGAGGGAAGTTCATAGCAATACAGGCCTACCTTAAAAAGATAGAAACATTTCAAACAAACAACCTAACCCTACGCCTACAAGAACTGGAGGAACAACAACAAAGACAGCCCAGAGCAAGCAGAAGGAAGGAAATAACCAAGATCAGAGCAGAGTTAAATGACATAGAGACTAAAACCACAATTCTAAGGATCAATGAATCCAGGAGCTGGTTCTTTGAAAAGATGAACAAAATCGAGAAGCCTTAAGTAGGCTCATCAAGAAAAAAAGAGAGAGGATCCAAATAAACACAATTACAAATGAAAGTGGAGAGCTTACAACTGATACCACAGAAATACAAAGGATTGTAAGAAATTACTATGAAGAACTATATGCCAAGAAATTTGAAAACCTAGATGAAATGGACACATTTCTAAAAAAATATAATCTTCCAAAACTGAATGAAGAAGGAGCAGAAAACCTGAGCAGACCAATAACAGTAGATGAAATTGAAGCAGTCATCAAAAAACTCCCAACACACAAAAGCCCTGGACCAGATGGTTTCACAGGAGAATTCTACAAAGCATTTAAGGAAGAGCTAACCCCTTCCTTCAGAGACTATTCGAAAAAATCCAAACTGATGGAAGATTCCCCAACTCTTTTTATGAAGCCAGCCTCATCCTAATCCCAAAACCAGATAAAGACACAACAAAGAAAGAAAACTTCAGGCCAATATCGCTGATGAACATAGACGCTAAAATTCTCAACAAATTATTGGCAAACCGCATCCAGCAATACATTACAAAGATCATCCACCATGATCAAGTGGGATTCATCCGAGGGATGCAAGGATGGTACAATATTTGCAAATCAATAAACATAATACATCACATCAACAACAGCAAAGACAAAAATCACATGATCATATCAATAGATGCGGAAAAAGCATTTGATAAGATACAGCACCCATTTCGGATAAAAACACTCAGCAAAGTGGGATAGAGGGAACATTCCTCAACATAATAAGGCCATATATGAGAGACCTACAGCCAACATCATACTCAATGGACAAAAACTTAGAGCTTTCCCACTAAGATCAGGAACAAGACAAGGATGCCATCTCTCACCACTCCTATTCAACATAGTATTGGAAGTCCGAGCCACAGCAATCAGACAAGAAAAAGCAATAAAAGGCATCCAAATTGGAAAGGAGGAAATGAAACTGTCACTGTTTGCAGATGACATGATAGTGTACATAGAAAATCCTATAGACTCCATCAAAAAACTACTTGACCTAATAAATGATTTTGGCAAAACAGCTGGATACAAAATCAATACTCAGAAATCAAAGGCATTCCTGTACACCAACAATGAAACTGCAGAAACAGAAATCAGTAAAAAAAAAATCCCATTTGATATAGCAACGAGAAAAATCAAGTACCTATGAATAAACCTGAAAAAGGAGGTAAAAGACCTGTACTCAGAAATCTACATGACACTGAAGAAAGAAATCAAGGAAGACACAAACAAATGGAAGCATGTATCATGCTCATGGATTGGAAGAATTAACATCATCGAAATGGCCATACTACCCAAAGCAATTTATAGATTCAATGCAATCCCTACTAGAGTACCCATGACATATTTCACAGATATAGAACAAACATTTCAGAAATTTATTTGGAACCATTAATGACCCCGAATAGCTGCAGCAATTTTGAGAAAGAAGAACAAAGCAGGAGGGATCACAATACCTGATATCAAACTGTATTACAAGGGCACTGTGATCAAAACAGCCTGGTACTGGCATAAAAACAGGCACATAGACCAATGGAACAGAACACAGAGCCCAGAAATAAACTCAAGTCCATACGGTCAATTAATATTTGACAAATGAGGCAGGAGCATAAAATGGAGCAAAAACAGCCTCTTCAACAGATGGTGTTGGGAGATCTGGACACCTAAGTGCAAAAAAATGAAACTCGATCACCAACTTATGCCATACACGAAAATAAACTCAAGATGGAAAAAGACTTAAATATAAGTTGTAACACCATAAAAGTCCTTGAGGAAAACATTGGCAGGAAAATCTCTGACATTCCACTCAGCAACATCAACAGACACATCCCCTAAAGCAAGGGACATAAAGGAAAGAATAAACAAATGGGACCTCAAAATAAAAATAAAATAAAAAGCTTCTGCATGGCTAAAGTATGAAGCATTAAAATGAAAAGAGAACTAACAGTATGGGAAAACATATTTGCCAATGATACCTCAGACAAGGGCCTGATCTCCAAAATATATAAAGAACTCACACGACTTCACTCCAGGAAGACAAACAACCCAATGAAAAAATGGGCAAAGGACATGAACAGACACTTCTCCAAGGAAGACATACAGAGGGCCCAGAGACATATGAAAAGATGCTCCGCATCACTAGCCATCAGAGATGCAAATTAAAAGCACAATGAGGTACCATCTCACACCAGTCAGAGTGGCCAACATAAACAAAGCCACAAACAAATGTCGGAGAGGATGCAGAGAAAAGGGAACCCTAGTGAACTGTTGGTGGGAATGCAGACTGGTGAGGCCACGGTGGAAAACAGTATGGAATGTCCTCAGAAAACTAAAAATGGAACTGCCCTTTGACCCAGCAATTCCACTGCTGGGATTATACCCTAAGAACCCTGAAACACCAATCCAAAAGAACCTGTGCACCCCAATGTTCATAGCAGCACAATTTACAATAGCCAAGTACTGGAAGCAACCTAAGTGCCCATCAGCAAATGAGTGGATCCAAAAACTATGGTATATTTACATAGCAGAATTCTATGCAGCAGAGAGAACGAAGGAGCTTATACCCTTTGCAACAGCATGGATGGAACTGGAGAGCATTATGTTAAGTGAAATAGCCAGACGGTGAGGGACAAATACCATATGATCTCTCCTTTAACTGGAACATGATAAATAGAAGAAAAAAGCAAACAAAATATAACCAGAGACATTGAAGTTAAGAACAATCTAACAATGGGCAGTGGGGAGTGGTGAGGGGACAGTGAAGAGAGGGGATTACAGGAACTAATATAAAGGACACATGGACAAAATCAAGGGGGTGGGGGTGGGTGAGGGAGGGGGGTTCAGCTGGGTTGTGGTGGAGGGATGGGGTGAAAAGACACACAACTGTAATTGAATAACAATAAAAAATTAAAATGTAAAAAAACAGAAAAGAAATTGTGTAACAAATCAAAAGTAAATGGGTGGTAATTGTTAATATAATTTTTAAATCAATGTATTATTATTGAGATATGAACTCCTGAGTATAAAAAATATTTAGCATCATGGCTGTGCTTAAGACATCATTTTAAGTGAATGAACATAATATGTCATAAATGAACACAATTTAATCTTTTGAGATATAAACTCATGACTTTATCATGTATTTAAAATAACTCAAGCTCTAAGGCAATTTATTTATTTCCCATTTTTTAAAAGGCTCAGGTTGGGGGGAATGGTGGGGGGAAATAGAGATAATTGTACTTAACAATAAAAAAAATATGGCAAAAAAAAAAGAAAAAATCAAGGGGGAGGGTAGAGGTGGGGGAGGTAGGGGCACTGGCTGGGGTGGGGTGGAGGGATGGGGAGAAATTGCAGACAATTGTAACCAAATAAAAAACTTTTAAAAATAAAGAAATAAAAAAATTTCACATATCTCATATACAATAAAAAAAGGAAAATAAAAATTTTAGAAATCAACAATTATCAAGTTGTAAAAAACATAGAACAGAGCATCAAAGACTAATTAAAACAAGGATTAATACATCTCTCTGTATGTTGTATTGTGCCTTCAGCGCCCCAAGTCATATTACCACCGTTTATACCCCTCTAATCCTCTTCCACACTACTACACCAAGTTATTTTTTAAAATCATTTTAAAGGCTGATAATGAGGAAGCAATGGCCATAAAATGATATTCAAATTAAATTGAATAGCAATAAAAATTTAAAAAATAAAATAAATCTCAACACCATAAAAACAAAAATAAAACAAAACAAAACAAGAAAAAACCCAAACAACTTATCCAGCCCTGTCTGGTTTGGCTCAGTGGATTGAGTGCCAATAAAAATAAAAAAATTAAAAAAAAAATATCATC
Organism: Desmodus rotundus; assembly: GCF_022682495.2. Classification (NCBI taxonomy): domain Eukaryota; kingdom Metazoa; phylum Chordata; class Mammalia; order Chiroptera; family Phyllostomidae; genus Desmodus; species Desmodus rotundus. The sequence goes on along the minus strand of NC_071395.1, from coordinate 43,962,053 downwards.
CTATATGAATCTTTGATCAAATTCAGAAAAAGTTCAACAAACAACAATAAGTTCCTACACATCTGTCAACCTGGAGAAAAACTTAGAAAAATGTCACATTAACTGGGATGCAGACTTTTAAACAGGTAGCAGAGGGGTGCTCTGTTCTTTCCTGGCAGAACTGTGGAGTGTTACAGCATTGGGAAAACAGACTGCAGGCAGCTGCACACACTACCAGCACCTGTGCCTCTAACGCAGGGCTCCTCAGTCTCTGCAGAATGGACATTCTGGGCCAGGTCTTTGTCTGAGGTGTGGTCTCTCCTGGCCATGGCAGGATGTTTATAGCAACCTGGACTTTACTGACACCTCCCATGTGACAGCCAAAAATGTCTCCAAAGATTGCTCTGTGTCCCTTGGGAGAACAGTATATTGCCTCTGGTGGAGAACTAGTTTTAACGTAACAATCTCAAAATATTTTCATATATTGCTATACTAGCTATATAATGAGAAAGTATACCTTAGATTTCAAGTGTGACTAGAACAGCCACACCCCAGAATATTATGTAGACATGGAAATAATGAATCAGCATGTTACCCCCTCTTTGACTGGAGGGAAGACCATAGGTATTGTTGAGTAGGAAGGAAGAGTGGACACATAGAAAAAAAACTGTACAACACATAAAGACCATTTCTGATTGGTCAGAATGCTGTTCATGCATCTGTACAAAAGCACATGAGTGTGTATGTGAGCATAACATAGGAAGAGAAGATTTTTTTAAAAATTAAGGCCTTATGGAATAAAGATTAGCAGCAGGGATGTAATTAGGTTAAGTATACTGATTACAAAACTATTGTATCAGAAATAATGAAGTGAGATTGGAATTAATTTATAGTAAGACAGAAAACAATAATAAATTAACAACATCACAAGGGCCACTGATCCCGGATTAAATTTCCAAACTTGGAAATAAAAGAATGTTATAGAAGGACACTTAATGGATGAAACTGGAGAGCATTATGCTAAGTGAAATAAGCCAGGCGGTGAGGGACAAATACCATGTGATCTCACCTTTAACTGGAACATAATCAATAGAAGAAAAAAGCAAACAAAATATAACTAGAGACATTGAAGTTAAGAACAATCTAACAATAGCCAGGGCAGGGGTGGGGGGCGGGGACAGTGGGAAGAGGGGATTACAGGAACTACTATAAAGGACACATGGACAAAACCAAGGGGGAGGGTGGAGGTGGGGGAGGGAGGTGGGTTCACCTGGGGTGGGGTGGAGGGATGGGGAGAAAAGGCATAGAACTGTAATTGAATAAGAATAAAAATTTAAAAAAAAAAGGACACTTAATATCAAGGAGAAAGCACTATCTAAGTAAGAATTTATTCTTATATAGAGATATATGGATTCAAATTATCTTATGGAAGGCACAGGTAATCTTTAGTCAAATCTTTATAAAGAGTGCCTTCCAGAGGATGGTAGAAGCTGATGCCCATTTTGAAAGTGGAGCTGACCACAGAAGCCAAAGGAGCAATACAGAATAAAGGAGACATGGACAAGTGGCAGTATGTGTGTTGGTGACTTATTAGTGCTAAGTACACACAAGAACATTCACTTCCACTTTTTGTTTATAGCAAGGATTCACAAGTGAAGAATATAAAAGTAACAGCTGTGGGGTTTTTTTTCAGTAAGAAATGTAAAAACTAAAAAAGCAATGGAGAGAATACAACATGAATGAGTGATAGATTTCAGCCCACACAGTTCATAAATACTCACAGTTCTCCACATATATGTACATAAAGGGACTCAATGACAACAACAAAGTTGGTGGGGGAAAGAACCCCTCCAAATCCTTGTTTTGAACAATGCAATAAAAAACCAGAGTCAAAGCAAACTGACCCTACTCTGCAAATGTCAGGAATTTGCAGACCATTTCCAAAAGAGGAAACAAATGAAAAACTAACCCACAAGTATATTCAGGTCACACGTAATGAAGTAATGGCAAAATTAAGCTATTTAGCACACCTCTTTTTACTTATCAAACACATTATTTTTCATGATAATTGAATACCCAGAGTGAAAGAAGATACTGTGGAATGTACTGCTCATGATCACTGTTGCAAGGTAATATTTGCAAGATGTATATTGAATATGGATCTGCCTCATCAATATGCAAACTGTGTTGAGTATGCCCCACGATAAAAATAAAAAAGAACTGGCCTCACTTTACTGCACAGCTCTCCACAGCTAGTACTCTATTTTCCTACTCCCTTTAGTTGCAAAACTCATCGTACCTGTTCTACTTTCACTTGAAATACTTTATGCCTCCCATTGCCACCTCAGTTGGACTTCCATCAGGGAGTAGTGGGCAATGACACATGAGTTGCTGACTTTGATGTTCACTTCTCTTTTTAGCATCCCAAACAAATCATGAACTAGTTAATCAGGGAAGCAAACAACCATAGGCTTATGGCTTTCAAGAGACCTCAGGTGAATTTGCTTGGCTTTGCATCTCTCTGACTCTCTCCTGGAGCACCTGCTGCACCCTTGGCCTCACCTGATCCTGAGCTATGAGAAGGATGGACTCCTGGTAAAGAAAATCTAGTCTCCTGCGTGGATCACAATGGAGGCTGAAGCTCTTTGCTCAGATAAGACAGCAGAGAGGACACAAGCATTTGTCTCCTAGACAAATTTCGGGTTCCAAAAGCAACAACCAGGACCCATCCAGCCCAAGGTCACACACGCTGAGAGACTTGAGTTGAGGAGCTATTTACAGCTCCCTATGTCTACTCATTATGTGCATTTCCATCCTATTCTTCCAACCTCTAATTGCATGGTTTCCCTGTGGGTCTAGACAGAAGGGACCATTTTCCAGGAGATTCTGTGTTCCCAAAAGCCCAGCTTGGAAGTCCAGTGAATCTTGTTTTTACTAATTCCTCCTCATAAATTCTGTGGGTTCCAGAAGACTAACCTCCCAGCACTTTATCCAAACCCTGATTTAAAATTTTTCCAAATTTAAGACTAGAGATCCAGTTTGGATTAGAAAACTCAATTCTCTAAATATTGACTTGTGGTAGAAACACATCCCTTGATGTCTAGAGATAATTGCTATTTTTCTTTTGAACAAAGTGGAGAACTAACTTCCTTTGATTAACCTTGAGTGTTACACACTGGACTTCATGACACGTTGGCCAAAACAAACTGGAATTTCAACCTCATATCACAAGAGCTGTCCTACAGTTCCTCACTATGAAATATTTGTTCCTTATAAGAAATACAGTTAATGTACCACTGTCTTTTGATCCACTCATTTGCTGATGGGCACTTAGGTTGCTTCCAGTACTTGGCTATTGTAAATTGTGCTGCTATGAACAGTAAGGTGCATAGGTTCTTTTGTATTGGTGATTCACGGTTCTTAGGGTATAATCCCAGCAGTGGAATTGCTAGGTCAAAAGGAACATTCTATGCAGCAGAGAGGAAGAAGAAGCTCATACACTTTGGGACACCATGGATGGAACTGGAGAGCATTATGCTAAGTGAAATAAGGCAGGTGATGAGACCAAATACCATATGATCTGACCTTTAAATGGAACATAGTCAACAGAAGAAAAAACCAAAGAAAATATAACCAGAGATATTGAACTTAAGAACAATCTAACAATAGCCAGAGGGGAAGGGGGAAAGGGACAGTGGGGAGAAGGGTTTTCAGGAACTACTACAAAGGACACACGGACAAAACCAAGGGAGGCTGGCAGCAAGGGAGGGAGGTGGGTTTGGCTGGAGTGGGGGTAGAGGGGTGGGGATAAAATGCAGTCAACTGTAACTGAACAACAATGAAATAATTAAAAAAGAAAAACAAAAAAAATACAGTTAGATTTTTTTTGCACTATAATCTAAGCTTGGAACAGAAAAGTAAATAGATTCTTCCCTGTGTCTTCCTGAAGAAAGCTAGCCCTGCAAACATCTTCATTTTAGCCCATGAGAATTCAGGGATTACAAGAGCATAAATGTGTTTGTTTTTAAATCACTAGTGTGGAAATTTTACATTAGCATTAATAATAGAAGATAGATATTTATCCAATGCAATTTTTTACAAAATTGAGATAAAATGTCTCATTTCATTCATTTAGCCTGTCCTGGGTGAAGGCATTTTGCATTGTATTCCCCCCTTAAGTGGAAGACACATATAATCATTCTGTAGATAATCAGCCTCTCTGGCTGGTAAAGAATTTCTTCTTGCCTAAGTGTCAGGGGCTTCATATTTTATGCCTTTGAGAAATTAATATAAAAAAAGGAATTCCCTTTATGTGTACCATTACTTTAAATCTTTGTGTTTAAATTTCACCATCTTTAAATTTTATATTACAATTTTATTATGTTAAATTTTATTTTCATTCATTACTTTTTTATCCTTTTCAACTTTCTCTTAATTCCTTTCAAATATGATATTTTATATGGGTCTGTATTTGTGTACATATATGTGTGTGTTCATTTGAAATAAAAATATACACAAATAAAATTATATGCACACATACAACTTTACTTGAACAGTTTATTTGGCGTCAAGAAAACACCCACCTCTCATTTATTCCTCGCAACATTCATCTGAAGTGATGTTTGTTATCCTACTTTACTTTCAGAAATAAGGAAATTGAGGCTCAGGTTTAAAAATCACATTGTGAAGCCAATAAAGATTATGGTGCACTTTCTTGACTTATATACAACTTGAAACGTGAGGTATGGACTATAATTTTTGTGACTTTTATTCATCACATTGTATATTGAATCATGTTCCAGTTATATTATACAATTATACTTCAATAAATTACCTAGAAGAGAAAAAGCATAGCAGTTCATGGATGGAGTAGGAACTAGAGCTCAGGTAGCTGATTCACACTTAGAAATGGTGGAAGGTATCTCTTCAACCTGGGAAAAAAGCAAAGTGCAATTTAAAAAAGAAAATAAATAAGCAAAATGAAACAGAAACAATTTCATAGATACAGAGAACAAACTGATGGTTACTAGAGAGGGAGGGTGTGGGATGGGGGAATAACAGGAATGGGATTAGGAAATATAAACATCAGTTATAAGATAAGTCATGGGGATGTAAAGTACAGCATAGGCAATAGAGGCAATAATATTGTAATAACTATGTATGGTGGCATGTGGTTACTAGACTTACTGTAGGTATATAAACATTGAATCACTATGTTATATACATGAAATTAATATAATGTTGTATGCTAACTGTAATTAAAAATAAATTTAAAGGGTACAATTGTCAATAACTACATAGGAGAGGCTAAAGTAATCACCATGGTTCTCTCAAGGTAGAGGAGGAAAGAAGAAGACAGATGATAGGTATCAGAGCAAGGATTAAAAATGCTACACTGGTGGCTTTAAAGATGGGTAAAGGGGAGTGATGTCAGAGAAATGGCAGTGTGACAGATCCCCTTGGTCTTTCCCCCAGAAATGTCAACAATTTGAAGAACTATAATTTGACAAAGAATTCCCTGCTCAAAGTACATGTATCCCTCAGACACCAGCACATTGAAACATTTAAGGGTGGGCCAGAGGGAACAAACAGGGGAGGCAAGAAGATATGATGTGGGGCAGGGTGGGGTTCTGCTCTCAAGTTTCCCCCACACCCTTTCCTGTACACCACAGATGAGAATAAGTCTACCAAGACATGATCTGCTTGGGGAGGAAATGTGTTGGATATCTCAAAGGAGAAGGGTCAGGAACCTGTTCCTCAATGGGCTTTTATTGGGTGTAATTTGCATAGGAATACAGGGTGTATATGTAAAGCTCAATCATTGTCAGGCAGTAATGATCAAACACTGGATAACATTCATAGACCTATGAGGGCTTATTTAGATTCCTGGTCAGATAGCCTAAGGCCCATAAAACTTTGGGGAAACAAACTCATTCTATGCTTGGACCCTCATTATTTAAATTGAGGGTATTAGCAAAGCAGGTTTCACAGGATTTTATGCATCCTTTCTTAGGCCTGTTTGTCCCAAGGAACCAGCCCTTTCCAGCACAGGACCCCACCCATGTCCAGCACTGTTTCAGGCTTAAGTCAGGCAGTTGAAGTAAGGCAGCCAAGAGATTAGGAGACTTCTTGCAGACAGAATGAAGACTCAGGCTATGTCAAAGCTGAGGGGTGAGGGTCCCTCACCCCTTCTTTCTATAGCCCCCCAAGTCATTCCCTGAGGACCCCTAAGTGACCATGCCTGTCTTACGTCATCCCTCCATTAAGGAATCTTACCTGACATTGTCTAACCAGTCATCCGCCCAGGGCCAAACAAGGTGAAGTAAACACAAGCAGTGGCAGTGCCCCTGCTCGGGAGACAAGCTTTGTCTCCTCAGTAGGTTAGGGTCCCAAGTTTTCTCACACAGCCTTAGCCATGGGGGATTACAGCTTCTGAAACAAGGCAGGGCATTTCCCAAAAATGATGGACCCGTAAAAGGACACAGCACGGGGGCTCGGCTGTGGCTTTCAGGCAGTTGGCATTCCAGAAAAAGAAAAAGAGCCATTGACTCCTGCTTTTTAGGGACTCCAAAACTCACCTTTTGGCACCATTGGTGTCAGGTTGTGGAGTACTTTATCTGCAAAGCCAAAAACGGATACTATAGGATCACTATTTCTCCTGAGTAAAGATTGCACTGTGTCACTGACCTCAAGTAGGGGTGCTGAGGGGGCGCCAAAGAGGTCCAAGTTCACCCACATCAACAGGGCAAAACAAAAAGTCAATCTGGGAAACGCAGAAAACCCCACCCCCAAGCATTGCTGCTACAATGACAGCAGCTACTGGCATCAATTCTGGGATTACTCAGAGCTCAAAAACTGTAGACTCAGTGCCATGTCCTAGTAAATAATGGCAAGACCTCTTCCTAGGAATGTGCTAGAGAAGTACCACACATACAGAGCTGCCTAGACACAGAAGGAACCCATCAAATATCATGAATAACCACGGTAACGAGACAGCTTTGAAAGAAAATGAAAGTCTCCAGAAAGTAAACTTGAACACATGGAAAAAGGTGCTACAAATGACAGAGAATGTAAGATTGCAATACTGAAAATACTCAACAAGGTGCAAGAAAATATCAATACACAATTGTCTTTCCCATTTTAACCATTTTTAAATGTGAATTCAGTGGCATTAAGTACAATCACAATGTCCAACCATCACCACCTCACATTTTCAGCACCCCAAACACAAAACCTGTATCTATGAAGCAATTATCCCTCATTTTCTCTTACCTCATCCTCTGGTAACCTCTTTTCCTCTATGAATTTGCCTATTGCCTTCAAAGTATATGCTCTTCATCATTTTGATCTATGACTTTCATATAATATGTTCATCACATGAAGAGAAAAATTTGATCTAGGGTGACCTTTCCACAGGGTGAGACTGATTCTGGATGACACTTGCCATAAACTCTGTACTGACTCTCCACTAATTTTAGAATTAGTCAACAATGCTGTGGCCAGAATATAAGACTCTCTGTTATCTGGTGGCTGCCAACATAGCTAGGCTCATGGTTTGCTTTTATCGTCCGATCCTCATTGTTCATCCTGTACCAGCACCTATTTTTCATCTCGTAACTACACTTTAACACTTCATTATAATGCCCAGTTACTTCTCTAGCATTTTCTGCTGTGTGTTTATTTCCTTCCAGACCTGGAATATACCTCCACATGTCCTTCAAGTTTCAATGGTATTTTAGGCTGGTCTGTGAAGCCTTGGTGTACCTGCAGTAGGACTTGATTATTTGGGAACCCTTTCAGGAAGAGTAAGTAACACCTGACAGTATTTCATTTATTTATTTACAGGACTTCCCCCAGTTTAGACTCTGAGCTTAAAAGAAGGAGCAAATTTTACCATTATCTTCCTCCACAGAATATATTTTACTGTTTACCATACAGTAATTGCTTAATAAATATTTGCAGAGGCTGCAAAACCAGGCAGTTGAATGAGGGAAACAGATATGTCCTCCATGGTGGGAAAGGAGGAGCAGTAAAACAAGGGGAGGGATGCCTCAGGACAGAGGCTGATGCCAGAAAAGACAGTTGGGAGAAAGAAGACACTCTGGTAATGCAGAATCTCCCTCCAGACTCAGGAATAGAACATTTGTTGAGGGGTTCCTGTTCTATAGCCCCAAGAAAGGGCAGGGAGGTTGAAGCACTCATGTGACCTCTGGAAGATACAACTTTGTTTCTCATAATCTGCGATTGGTAGAGTACACCTGAGAGCACTGAGTGGAAGCATTTAATGGTTTCTGTGGCTTGAGGAGCTCAATTCCCATGTGCCTCATTGAGGACATTTTCTTTTGTCTTTCTGTTCCCTGAGATATTTAATTGCCTGGAGCTAGGAGAGAAAAACAGAATGCAAACTTGTGCCAGATTTAGTCCTGGGAGACCTCTTGGGGTTCTTATCTCTTTGTCCTCTTTCTTCCCAGAAGGAGGTCACTACTCTTTAGATATGAATTCTATAACTACATACCTATCAATAATTACTTTAAATGCTCTCATCAAAAGACATAGGGTGTCTGAGTGAATAAGAACACATGACCGAAGTGTCCATCGATAGATGATTTGGTAAAGAAGATGTGCTACTTATATACAAGGGAAAATTACTCGGTGATACAAAAGAAAGAAATTGTACTATGTCTGACAACATGGTTAAATGTAGAGAGAATTGTGCTAAAGGAAATAAGTCAGACATAGAAATTCAAAAACTGTGTATTACCTCTGTCTAAACTCAAGAGCTTGTAGACACAGAGAAGGGATCTGCTGTTGCCGTAGGTGGGGGATGGGGACATAGGGGAAACGGATGGAGTGGGTCAAATGGTACAAACTTCCAGTTACAAAATCAGTAAGTTCTGGAATGTAATCTACAGCACAGTGTCTATATCTGATAACACTGTGCTGTGTATTTAAAATTTGTTGAAAGAGTAAGTATTAAAGGTTCTCATCATAAGAAAAATGTTTTTGTTACATTGTGTGGTGATGGATGGTAACTTGACTTATTTGGTGAATCATTATGTTGTCCAGATGGAACTACTATAATGTTAAAAGTCAAGAATATGTTTTTTTAAAAAAACCCACACACATTTATTATCATTCAGTTCTTAAGGTCAAAAGTCTAAAATATGCCTCATTTTATTAAACGTCAAGTTGTCCACAGAGCCATGTTAATCTTTAGTGGGATGTAAAGGATAATCTGTTTGTTTGCTTTGTCCTGGTTCTGCAGGATGACAACACTCCTTGCTGGGTGCCTCGTCCCCATCTTCAAAGTCGGCAATGGGGGATGAAGTATTTCATGCATCACATCACTTCTGGCCTTCCTCTCTCACAGTTAAGGAAATATGATTACTTTGGGTCCACTCAGATAATTCAGGATACTCTCCTGCTTGAAGATTAGCTGATTAGAAACCTTAATTTCATCTATCATCTAATTCATGTAGCCTATGTTCACAAATGTTGGGGTTCAGGAGGTGGACATCTTGGGGAAGCCATTGTTCTGCCTGCCACACTGTGTGACAGGATTTTGCCCAAAGACATGTCTATGGAAGTCCGTTAAGTGGAACTTTCTGGAAATCCTATAGTTTTTAATTTAAATAATATTTTTAATTAGAAATATCAATGTACAAACTGGCATAATATTGAGCAATGCAAGCATGACATTGAGCAAACTATGGCAGCCGTGAAAATACACTTTGCAACATTCTGTTTATATGAAGTTCAAAATAGGTAAGAAGTAATCTATGCTTTTAGAAATCTGGAGAGTGGGAAGAAGTGGTGACTGGAATTAGGCACAAAGGAAGGTACTATGTGGCTGCACATGTTCTATTTTTTGGTCTGAGTTATGATTACAGAGAATATATTAGGTTTGTGAAAGTTCATTGAACATTTGATATGATAATTTTCCATATGTTGTTGTACTTCAAAGACACATAAAAAAAATCCTTTCTAATGCTTTCCAATAATACCCCTTAATTCCTCCCAGTCTTCCTGAATGGATGATAGATTTTAGTGTTTGGAAGTACAGCAGCTATTCTGTGACCACGAGAAAACACACACACAAGGAATCATGGTGCATAAAAAATAAGACTATGTCCTTAACAATTTCATGAAACAGTCAGAGTACTGAACTCCCTCCCTAACTCTACACCTGTGATTTGCAAATAAATAAAGGTTTAATTTATTGAAGTCTTTATTGTGGCAGAACATCCCTTTAAGCTTAGTGCCATCCGAAACCCAACACACTGTTAAAATAAATGTATCTGTATTTTTGTAATTGCTGCACACAAATGGCTCAGTTGGATGGAGCATAGTCCTGTACACCAAAAGGTTGTGGTTCAATTCCTGGTAGAGCACATACTAGGTTAAGGGTCCAATCCTGTTGGGGCACGTAGGGAAGCAACCAATCAATGTTTTCTCTCACACATTGATGTTTGTCTGTTTCTCTCTCTCCTTTCCTCTCTCTAGAAAATCAATAAACATATACTAGGGGAGGATTTATTTTAAAAAGCCTTGAGAAAGTAGAAGAGTTCCAGAAGATAATTATTAAAATAGAGCCCCAAAATGCCATAGGGAGACCAAATGATAAATTTAGAGATTTTTTTCTCTGCATAAGTAAATACTTAGTGGTCCCAGAACCTGCCCTCCACCGGCCAGGAACCTGGCATGGATGGGAACTTGTAACATCACTTACTGCCCTCCCTGCTAGGTACCTTGTGGTCTCCAGAGATTCTCATCTCTCCTCAGCCCTCATATTCAGGGTATTCACAGTGCAACTTACACAACAACGCCCCCTCTTCTTTCATTTCCATTGTCTGTTGTATCTGCATTTCAAATGCCACCTCCATCCATCAGGCACCCCACCTCCAGCAAATACAAGTATCAGATTGCAAATCATTATGAATATGTGAAGAGCAGGCCAATAAAAAGAAAAGCACTGTCCACATGAGGAAGCCCAAAGACATGGTACAAGGAAAGGAACAGCTCCCTAGCTCTGTAAATCGAAGAGTTAAGTCCCTGGACTTGAGAAATCTGGAAGGATAAATTTTATTTCTTTTCAGCCTAGAAATACAAGCCTGAGGTAGGAGCAGGGGTGGTGGTGTTCATATTCAGAGGCATTTGACCCTCTAGAGTGGAATTTCCACATCTGCTTTATACATATTTTTACTCTCATCTTTTTCTCTAAGATCATTCAGCTGTTGATCTAATGATGCAGGAATAAAGCATGAATGAATTGAAATTTACACAAATGGTAGGTATATTGTTTGCAGAGTTGGCCCCACTTCTTTGTCTGTTTCCAGTCTTTGGCAATGTGACTGTGAAGTTCCTCCCATCCAGAGGAGGAGTTATTTCTCCACATTTGAAACTGGGATGGACTTATGAACTTTAATTTGTTTTGACCAATAAATATTGTGGAAGTGAGAGTATGCTTTGCCATGCCTTGTCATTTCGGTGGTTCTCACTCAGAATACTGGCTCAGCTATGTGAACAGTTCAGGTGGAACTTCCAGAGGAGAAGGGGACATGTGGACAGAGCTCACATATTCCAGCCAAGGCCTCCCTACATCAGCCACAATAGCTGAGCCACTAGTGTATTAAAAAGCCCAGCTAAGGTCAGCAGTCACCCCCTGGCTTACCCATAGTTAACTGCAGACTCATGAGGAGACCAGAAGACATCAGAACTCCTCCCCACTATACAAACTCATTGTAAATAAAGGAATTAACTTCCAGCTAAGATGCAGGAGTAGGTGATACTCTTTGCTTGCTCACACAAGCAAAGAAGGACAAAAACAAATTTAAAAACAAAAAATAACCAGAACTGCCAGAAAATCAAACTGTATGGAAGTCCGACAACCACGGATTTAAAGAAGGAACATTCATTCAAACTGGTAGGAGTTGCCAAGTCAGGCAGCCAGGGTGGAAAGAACCTGTAGTAGGAGGTGACTGCAACACAGGGTGGGTGAGGCAACTGTGGCAGACCTGGTAGTCTCATATTTGTGTTCAGATAACTAGGAAGAACACCTGAGGGAAAACATAAACAACACAACCCAGGGCTCCAACCCGGGAAAATAACACCTTAAATCCTCTGGCCATAAAAACCTGTGGGTGTTGCAGTGGTGGGAGAAACTCCCAGCCTCACAGGAGAGTTCACTGGAAAGACCTACAGGGTCTTAGAATGTACAAAAACCCACCCACTTGGGAATTAGCACTAGAAGGGTCCAATTGGCTTGTGGGTAGAGAAGGAAGTGATGAAAGTGGGGAAGGAGCTGGGCAAACCACATTGTTCCCTCTCCAACCCCTCCCCCACATACAGCAGCACAGTGCAGGGACCTGGGTTGCCCTGCCCTGGTGAATACATAACCATCAATTCCTTACAATGTAACAGGTGGGCCGAGACAAAAAAAAAATATGGCCCTAATGAAAAAACGGATCAAAACTCAAAAAATAGGATTAAGCAATGAAGAGATATCCAACCTATGAAATGCACAGTTCAAAACATTGGTAATCAGGGTGCTCACACATATGGTTGAATATCGTCACAAAATGGAGGAAACAGTGAAGGCTATACAAAGTGAAATGAAGAGAAATGTATAGGGAAATAACAGTGAAGGGAAGGAAACAGGGACTCAAATCAATGATTTGGAGCAGAAGGAAGAAATAAACTTTCAACCAGAACAAAATGAAAAATAAAAAAACTCAAAAAAATGAGGAGAGGCTTAGGAACCTCCAGGACAACTTTAAATGTCCCAGCATCCAAATCATAGGAATGCCAGAAGGAGAAGAGGAAGAGGAAGAAATTGAAAACTTACTTGAAAAAATAATGAAGGAAGACTTCCCCAATCTGGCAAATGAAGTACACCTCCATGAAGTCCAGGAAGCTCAAAGAGGCCCAAAAAAAGTTGGACCCAAGGAAGCACACACCAAGACATCATAATTACATTACCCAAGATAAAGATAAGGAGAGAATCTTAAAAACAGCAAGAGAAAAGGAGAGAGTTACCTACAAAGGAGTTTCCATAAGACTAACAGCTGATTTCTCAAAAGAAACCTTTCAGGCAAGAAGGGGCTGCAAAGAAGTATTTGATGTAATGAAAGACAATGACCGACATCCAAGATTACTCTATCTAGCAAAGGTTTCAATTAGAATGGAAGGGCAGATAAAGTGCTTCACAGACAAGGTCACGTTAAAGGAGTTCATCATCACCAAACCCTTATTATAAGAAAGGTTAAAGGGACTTACCTAAGAAAAAGAAGATGATCAAAAATATGAACAATAAAATGACAACAAAGTCATAAATGCCAATACCTGAACCTAAAAACCAAAAACAAAGCAAACAGCTAGAAAAGGAACAGAGTCACAGAAATGGAGATTGTATGGAGGATTATCAGTGATGAGAGGGAGTGGGAAAATGGGGGTAAAAGGTACAGGGAATAACTGGAATTTGTTGATATAAAATAGAGGGGGGAAGGGGTGGGGAGGTTAAGAATAGTACAGGAAATAGAGAAGGCAGAGAACTTATAGTATGAATCATGGGCATGAACTAACAGGGGTGAATGCTTGTGGGAGGGGAGTGTAAGGCAGAGAGGGATAAAGAGGAGGAAAAAATGACACAACTATAATAGCATAATCAATAAAATACACTTTAAATAAAAGAAAAGAAAGGAATTACATTACACAATTCACCTTTTTAGGATAACTTGTTACATAGCAATAGCAACTGACTGTAATCAAAGCAAACTAAACTGAGTGCTATTATAATAATCTGTTACTTCCTACTTTTAGCTTTTGTACTGATGTTGGAGGACAGCATTCACAATCATGCTTTTATTCAAATGTATTTCAGATAACTGCATAAAAGTGAGCCCACTGAGGTTTCTATCCAGGTACTCAGGACAGCATGGACTGTGCACATTTGTGCAGGAAAAGTGGTGATACTTTCTCACGTGACTGGGTAGGATTATAACTCCTGTGTGATTCATCCATTAATGGTAAAGACTGAAGACACTCCTGAGCATAAACAAGATATATATTGTATGATATTCATATCAGTCACTCACTCTCCCTTTGGTGGATTTGGAAACATTTAGAAAAGGGAAGACATTTCATTTAGAGCACTGGAAGGAGTTCCATTTGCAGGGAGCACATTGAAAGTTTTCAAGCAGAAACAGGAAAGTAATTCAGAAAAAAACAAAAAACACTTCACATAATTCTTCACCCCTCACACATGGACATCATATTCCACATTTCAATAAGTAAATGGAAGCATGAAAAATATTTTATATAACAATGAATTGTCTGGCTATTTTTGCTTCATTGTATGTAAGGCCATCTGTTACATATTAGATCAGTCTATTTATTAATATCTATATTTCTTAGTGGACTCTTCTTGGAAATGTAGATTTCATAGTTTTTGTCAGAGGCTATGTTAGGCATTTGGATACACAGCTGAATAACAGAATGAAGTGCATAAAACCAGGAGACCAGCTATAAAACCTACCAGCATGTTCAAGTCTATATTATCAAGAAGTGTGGTAAAGGTATTGCTATAGAAAATAGTGATGACCATGGAAGTGAAAACTGTCATCTGAGATGGTCCTTTACAACAAAATTATGTAAATGACCTAGTATCCCAGTGTAGTTTAGGCCATAGGAGTAGTATAATACATGACTACTCTTTCAGTAAAACAATAGAAATATTGCTTGGAATGATATATGTCATATAGAATAAATTATGCTAATGCAATTAATGGTAACCCCTGATGCACATGAGAATTTCTAATTATGTATCGTCCAAAGATTGTATTAACTTGTGTCAGAACTTCTTGCTCTGAAGATTTGAACATTCATGGGCACTTCTTCACCCACGTACAATTGGCCCTTGGGAAGCCTACCTGCAAGGAATCTTTGTAGGGCCCTCTTTATGTCCTTGTTCCTGAGACTGTAGATGAAGGGGTTCAGCATGGGTGTGACCACAGTGTACATCACTGAGGCTGTTGAACTTGATTGTAACTGGTAGGAACGACCAGAGCTGAGATACAAGCCTAAGCTCGTACCATAAAACAAGGAGACAACTGAGAGGTGAGATGCACAGGTGGAAAATGCTTTATATTTCCCCTGAGCTGATGGGATTGCACATATGGAGGACACTATCTTAGAGTAAGAATAAAGGATCCCAGTAAGGGGACCACCAGCCAGCAGCCCTGCTGAAAAGTACATCACCAAGTCATTAGAGTAGGTGTCAGAGCAGGCAAGTTGGATGACCTGTTTGAGTTCACAGAAAAAGTGGGGGATTTCCAAGACTGAGCAGAAGGACAGATCCAACACCATTAAGCTTTCTAACAAGGAATTCAGAATACTAATGATCCAGGACACCAGAACCAGCAGGCCACAGCGCCTGGGGTTCATAATGACTGTGTAGTGCAGGGGGTGACAGATGGCCACATACCTGTCATAGGCCATCACAGTCAGGGTGAAGTCATCCAACCCTGCAAAGAGTATGAAAAAATACATTTGAGTCATGCATCCTAAATAGGTGATGACTTTACTCTGTGTCTGGATGTTCACCAGCATCTTTGGGATGGTGGTGGAGGTGAAGCAGATCTCTACCAAGGACAGGTTGGAGAGGAAGAAGTACATGGGCGTGTGGAGGTGGAAGTCTGAGCTGATGGCCAGGATGATGAGCAGGTTTCCCAACACAGTGATCAGGTACATGCAGAGGAAGAGCCCAAAAAGGAGGGGCTGCAGTTCTGATTCCTCTGATAGTCCCAGGAGAAGAAACTCTGAAACCTGTGTAACATTGCCTGGTTCCATGTGGTGCAGGTGACTATCACAAAATAGAAAACAAAATGGATAACTAATTTTCACATTAGCAAGCATTAGTAACAAAAATAAATGCTACACATATATTTTAGGATCCAAAAATAATTTCCATATTTGTTGTAGGATCTGGTTCTTATTAAGGCAGGTCTTGTGCCAGTGCTCACTAGAATTTCCTTTTCTACCATCAACCCATTCTTCAAACTCAATTTATATGGCTGTATAATTAAGGATGTAGTTTGTGCATTGGAGGAATATACTTGTATATTGACTTTAGACCATGTTCCAGGAACTGTTCAGAATACAGGCTGATGAAAAACAAGAGTCTCTAGAAACCATCATGGACAAAGGATATGATCAAATAAAAATAATAATACAACATAACCAATGGAGATTTACTACCTCAATACTTAATGGTAAGGGTGCACACACAAATAAGCTCGGGGTCCCATACAGTAATGTCCATTTTATGCCCTGTGTGGAAAGAAACATAAACGTAGAGGGAGAGAGAAGAAGAAAATGGAGATGAGGTAGAAAAATATCTATTGATAATAAGCTCAGGTGATTTCTGGGAGATGATGAAGAAGAAATGTATTTGCATTCTGGCAGTTTTCAAATTCTGACTTAATCCCTTGAAGTCAAGCAAAAATAAAACAGGACAAAAGATATATTTGTCCAAAATACAAAGGTTGTTATCTACATATGGTGTGGAGACACCTTGCAGATTGACTACCTAGTGAAAAGTGATTAACAAAACAAACTATATTTTACAAAAGGAAATCTTTTTAATGTCAAGCGATAGGAGACCGGCTTTTCTTGTGCCTATTCTATAGTTATATTTGACCAGTGGGTTTTTATAGGATTAAAATGCAGATGAGACAAACCCCTCCCTCACTTTTCTCAAGTGACCCCTTTCTTTCTTGGACTTTGGATTTGGATCTCATTTTGGCAAATCAGTAGGCACTGTCTAATTCTGGCTCTGGTCTTCATCCAACATGCAAAGGCCTCCCCAGGATGTGACTAATAAAGCCTGCACACGCCATGACAATCCATCCTTCTACACTGAGTAACTTTCTTCGTGTGACTTAAGCCCAACCACGTTATCATGCAAACATTTATTTCACCATAATCTGCCTTCACCATCACAATGGAGTGGGGGAGAGTGGGGGTGGGGAATGGAGACAACTGTACTGGAACAACAATGAAAATATTGTGGACAGTTGTGTCTGTTGTCTAAATGGTAGGTAGCAAATAGACAAGGGAAGCGTAAGAATAGTATAGGAAATGTAGAAGCCAATGAACTTTTATATGTATGATCCATGGACATGAACTAAAGGGGAGGAATGTGGGTGGGAGGGGCTGTGCAGGGGGAGGGGTGCCAATGGGGGAAAATTGGACAACTGTAATAGCATAATCGATAAAATATATTAAAAAATAATGTGGAGATAAAAATAAAAATAAATATTGGAAATTGAGAAACTAAAGAAACAAAATCTGCTAAATTAAAAACAAAACAGACTCTTCCAGCCAAGATGGAGATTCTTCCGGGCAAGTATAGGCACTGTGCCTCTTCGCACAACCAAAAGAAGGACAACAATTTAAAAACAAAAAACCAGAACTGACAGAAAATTGAACTGTATGGAAGTTCTACAACCAAGGAGTTAAAGAAGACACATTCATCCAGGCAGGTGGGAGGGTCCGAGATGCAAAGCTGGGTGGAGAGGCCTTCTGTAAAAATGGTGGCTGGCGGACCCGGGAGTCCCACATTCACACACAGATAAACTGAGAGGAACAAACGGGGAGTGAAACAGACCACGCAATCCCAGGTCTCCAGCATGGGAAATAAAGCCTCAGACCACTGATTGCAAACACCTATAGGGGTTTGAGGCGGGTAGCGGAAGAAACTCCCAAGCCTCACTGGAGAGTTCCTTGGAGAGACCCACAGGGTCCCAGAATGTACACCCACCCACATAAGAATCAACACCAGAAGGGCCCACTTTGAATCAGTAGCCTAAATGTTAGGTAGAAAATAGACAAGGGGAGGGTAAGAATAATATAGGAAATGTAGACGCCAAAGAACTTCTATGTATGACCCATGGACATGAACTAAAGGGGGGAATATGGGCAGGAGGGGGTGGGCAGGGAGGAGAGGAGTGAAGTGGGGGGGGGAATGGGACAACTGTAATAGCATAATCAATAAAATATATTTTAAAAATAAAGTAAAGATTTCAAACCTAAGAAAACAAAACAATGCCCGATCTGAACAAGCAGGGCTTCACCTGCTTTGCTCACCTCTGTACTTTCATAGATGTTCTGTAGACCTGTGCACTTACACAGGAACTGGTTGAAGTGAAAGTGAAGTAATGAAAGGAAAGGCAGGAAGAATAAAACCTGGTTAAACAGAGTGATTTAGCAACTGTGTTAAGAAAATGAGGGGAGCATCAAAAGGTAATGAAAACAAGATATAAATACCAACATGCATTCGTACTTAAATTGGCAGAGGCATAGACACAGAAGGTAATGTGTGATGTCCCTAGAATGGTGGCATAGCAGAGGCTCAGTGTTATTTGTTGGATGAATCAGGAATTAGGCCTCAGTATATAAGTACATTTAACACATGGTAAGGTTGTATTTCTATATGTTTTGAGAGGTGGGATTGTTGAATAAAAGCTGGAAAAATAAACATCCACCTGCAAGAAAATGAAGTTGATACCCTACCTCTGCCATGTTACATAAAATCTGGGGGATGGACTACTCACTGGAAGAGTAACCAGTCCTTTTAGGTGAACAGAATGAAAACTACATATTAATATTGATGGGTGGCCCACACCACCCTAATCAAGTCAGAGACTTGGGAGTAAAAAGACAGACATATTTACCAAATAAAATGGAAAACATTTTTATGGCCAAAATATTACTAAAGTCATTAAGAAATAATAATTTTTATTTATTTTTATTTTTAGTGTGTTAATTTTTATTGAATTTATCAGAGTGACATTGGTTAATAAACTTATAGAGGTTTCAGCTGTACAACTATCTAATACATCACCTGTATGTTGTATTGTGTGTTCAGCGCCCCAAGTCAAGTCTCCTTCTGCCAACATTTATCCCCCTTTTACCCTCTTCTTCACCCATTCACCATAATTTTTAAAAATCATTTAAAAGGCTGACAACGAAAAAATAGTAACCATATAGTAATACTCAAATTATTCAAAAAACATCAAATATGAATCTTTGATAAAAATCAGAAAAAGTTCAGCAAACAACAAAAAAGTTCCTTGATACCTGTCAGCCTAGAGAAAAACTTAGAAAAATGTCACATTGACTGGGATGCAGACTTTCAAACGGGTAGCAAAGAGGTGCTCTGTTTTTTCCTGGCAGAACTGTGGAGTGTTACAGCATTGGGAAAACAGACTGCAGGCAGCTGCCCACACTACCAGCACCTGTGTCTCTAACGCAGGGCTCTTCAGTCTCTGCAGGACGGACATTCTGGGCCAGGTCTTTGTCTGAGGTGTGGTCTCTCCTGGCCATGGCAGGAGGTTTAGAGCAACCTGGACTTTACCGACACCTCCCATGTGACAGCCAAAAATGTCTCCAAAGATTGCTCTGTGTTCCCTGGGGGAACCGTATATTGCCTCTGGTGGACACCAGAGTTTTAACGTAGCAATCTCAAAATATTTTCATATATTGTTATAATAGCAATGTAATGAGAAAGTATACCTTAGATTTCAAGTGTGACTAGCACAGCCACACCACAAATATTGTTTAGACATGGAAGTAATGAATTGGCATCTTACACCCTTTTTGACTGAAAGGAAGACCGTAGGTATTGTTGAGTAGGAAGGAAGAATGGACACATAGAAAAAAACTATACAACACACAAAGGGCATTTCTGATGGGCCAGGATGCTGTTCATGTATTGTACAAAAGCACATGAGTGTTTGTGTGAGCATAACATGGGAAGACAAGATTTAAAAAAAGAAACTAAGACCTTATGGAATACAGATTGGCAGCAGGAATGTAATTAGGTTAAGTATACTGATTACAAAACCATTGTATAAAAAATATATTGAGAATCAAATTAATTTATATTAAGACAGAAAATAGTAACTTAACAATGTCAACATGGGCCACTGATCCCAGATTAAATTGCCATCGAGTTGGAAATAAAGAACGTTATGAAGAGTCTTTAAAAGTCAGGGAGAAAACAGTATCTGAGTTATAATTTCCCCTTATATAGAGATATGTGGATTCAAATTTGCTTATGGAAGGTACAGGTAATCTTCAGTCCAATCTTTATAAAGAATACCTTCCAGAGTACGGTAGAAGATGATGCCCATTTTGAAAGTGGAGCTGACCACAGGAGCCAAAGGAGCAATACAGAATGAAGGAGATGGGAACAAATGGCAATATGTGTGTAGGTGACTTATTAGTGCTAAGTACACACAAGAATATTCACTTCCATTTTTTGTTTATAGCAAGGATTCACAAGTGAAGACTATAAAAGTAACAGCTGTGGGTTTTTTTCAGTAAGAAAAGTAAAACATAAAAAAGCAATGGAGAGAATACAATGTGACTGAGGGATAGATTTCAGCCCACACAGTTCATAAATACTCACAATTCTCCACATTTATGTACATAAAACAACTCAATGACAACAACAAAGTTAGTAAAAAAAAGACTTCTCCAATTTCTTATTTAGAAGAATGCAACAAAAAACCAGAATCAAAGCAAACTGACCCCATTCTGCATATGTGAGGAAATTGCAGACAAATTGCAATAGAGGAAACAAATGAATAACTAACCCACAAGTGTATTCAGGTCACAGGTAAGGAAGTAATGGCAAAATCAAGCTATTTAGGACACCTCTTTTTACTTATCAAATAAATTCTCTTTAATTCTAATTGAAAATGCAGAGTAAAAGAAGATACTGTGGATGCACATATCATGACCACTGTTGCAAGGTAATATTTGCAAGAAGTGTACTGAATATGGATCTGTCTCATCAATATGGAAACAGTGTTGAATATGCCCCATGATAAAAATAAAGAACTGCCCTCACTTTACTGCACAGCTCTCCACAGCTAGTACTCTATTTTCCTACTCCCTTCAGTTGCAAAACTTATCGTACTTGTTCTACTGTCACTTGAAATACTTTGTACCTCCCATTGCCACCTAATTGGGCTTCCATCAGGGAGTTGTGAGGAAGGACCCATGTGTTGCTCACTTCAATATTCACTTCTCTTTTTAGCATCCCAAACAAATCATGAACTAGTTAATCAAGGAAGCAAACAACCACAGGCTGATGGCTGTCAAGAGACTTCAGGTGAATGTCCTTGGCTTTGGCTCTCTCTGACCCTTTCCTGGAGCACCTGCTGCACCCTTGGCCTCATCCGATTCAGAGCTCTGAGAGGATGGACTCACCCGATCCTGAGCTCTGAGAGGGCAGACTCCCAGTAAAGGAAATCTAACCTCCTGGATGGATGACAATGGAGGCTGAAGCTCTCTGCTCAGACAAGACAGCAGGAAGGAGGCAAGCATTGGTCTTCTAGAGAAATTTAGGGCTTCAAAAACAACAACTAATTCTATCCAACCTAAGGTCACACACACTGAGAAGCTGGACCTGAGGAACTATTTACAGCTCCCTATGTCTGCTCGTTATGTGCATTTCCATCTTGTTCTCCAACCTCTAATTGCATGATTTCCCTGTGGGTCTGGACAGAAGGAACTGTTTACCTGGGGATTCTGTGTTCCCAAAAGACCAGCTGGGAAGTCCATTGAATCCTGTTTTTACTAGTTCCTCTTCATAAAGCCTGTGGCTTTGAGAAGACTAACCTCCCAACAGTTTATCCAAACCCTCATTTAAAACTTTTCCAAATTTAAGACTAAGGATCCAGTCTGGATTAGAAAACTCAAATCCCTAAATATTGACTTGTGGTAGAGACACAGCCTCTGATGTCCACAGATAATTGTTATTTTTCTTTTCAATAAGGAGGAGAACTAAGTTCCTTTGATTAAACCCTTAGTGTTACACACTGGGCTTTGTGACACGTTGGCCAACACAATTTAGAATTTCAATCTCATATCACGAGAGCTGTCCTATAGTCCCTCACTATGAAATATTTGTTACTTATAAGAAATAGTTAGATTTTTTTTGGCACTATAATCTAAGCTTTGAACAGAGAAGTAAATAGATTCTTCTCCGTAGCCTCCAGCAGAAAGTTAGCCCTGCAAACATCTTTACTTTAGCCCAGGAGACTTCAGGAAATATAAGAGCATAATGTGTTTCTTTTTAAATCAGTAGTGTGATAATTTTACATTAGCATTGATAATTGAAAATAGACATTTATCCAAAGGATTTGTTTAGAAAATTGAGATAAAGTGTCTCATTTCATTCACTTAGCCTCCCCGGGGAAAATGTATTTTGCATTGTATTCCCCCCTTAAGTGGAAGACACGTATAATCATTTTGTACATATTCAGCCTCTCTGGCTGGTAGAGAATTTCTTCTTGCCTAAGTGTCAATGGGTTCATATTTTATGTCTTTTAGAAATTAATATAAGAAAGGGAATTCATTTAAATTTATACCATTTACTTTAAATCTTTGTGTCTAATTTTCTCCATCTTTAAATTTTATAGTAAAATTGTATTGTATTAAATATTACATTCATTCTTTTCTTTATTATCCTTTTCAACTTTCTCTTATGTTTCCCTTCAAATATGAGATTTTATATGTGTCTGTGTTTGTGTACATATATGCGTGTATTTATTTGAAATAAAATGTACATGAATAAACTCATATGCATAGATAAACTTTACCATGAACAGTTGATTTGGAGTCAAGAAAACATCCACCTCTCATTATTTCTGGCAACATTCATCTGAAGTTATGTTTGCTATCCTACTTTACATGCAGAAATGAGGAAATTGAGGCTCAGGTTTAACAATTACATTGAGAATCCATTAAAGTTTATTGTGCACTTTCTTGACTCATACACAACTGGAAATGTGAGGTATGGACTATAATTTTTATGACTTTTATTCATCACATTGTATATTTGAATCATATTCCAGTTATATTATACAATTATACTTCAATAAATTACCTAGAAGGGAAAAAGCATAGCAGTGCATGGATTGGAGTAGGAACTAGAGCTCAGGTAGCTGATTCACACTGAGAAATGGTAGAAGGTATCTCTTCAACCTGGGAAAAAAGCAAAGTCCAATCTAAAAAAGACAATAACTAAAATGAAGCAGAAACAAACTCATAGATACAGAGAACAAACTGATGGTTACTAGAGAGGGAGGGTGTGGGATGGGGAATAACAGGAATGGGATTAGGAAGTATAAACACCCAGTTATAACATAAGTTATGGGGATGTAAAGTACAGCATAAGCAATAGTCGATAATATTGTGGTAACTATGTATGGTGACATTGGTTACTAGACTTACTGTAGGTATATAAACATTGAATAACTATGTTATACACATGAAATTAATATAATGTTGTATGTTAAATGTAACTAAAAATAAATTTAAAAGGTACAATTGGCAATAACTACGTAGGTGAGGCTAGTGTAATCAACATGGTTCTCTGAAGGTAGAGAGGAAGGAAGAAGATAGAGTT
Source organism: Desmodus rotundus (assembly GCF_022682495.2). Lineage (NCBI taxonomy): Eukaryota > Metazoa > Chordata > Mammalia > Chiroptera > Phyllostomidae > Desmodus > Desmodus rotundus. The sequence continues at coordinate 43,938,595 of NC_071395.1, read as the reverse complement.
GGTATCAGAGCAAGGATTAAAAATGCTACACTGCTGGCTTTAAAGATGGGTAAAGGGGAGCAATGTCAGAGAAATGGCAGTGTGAGATTCCCTTGGTCTCTCCCCCAGAAATGTCAACAATTTGAACAGTTGTAATTTCACAAAGGACTCCCTGCTCATTGCACCTTTATGCCTGAAAGATCTGCACATTGAAACATTTAAAGATGAGCCATGGGGAACAAACGGGGAAGGCAAGAAGATATGATGGACCTGGAAAAGGACACAGACAGGGGCTTGACTGTGGCTTTCAGGTAGTTGGCATTCCAGAAAAAGAAAAAGAGCCATTGAGTCCTGCTGTCCTGTGGACTCCCAAAACTCACCCTCCAGCACCCTTGGTGTCAGGTTGTGCAGTACTTTATCTGCAAAGCCAAAAACGGTTACTATAGAATCACTATTTCTCCTAAGTAAAGATTGCACTGTGTCACTGACCCCAAGTTGGGGTGCTGAGGGGACCCCACGGAGGTCTAAGTTCACCTATAACAACCGGGCACAACAAAAAAGTAGGTCCGGTTGCCCCAAAAAACTCCACACCTGGGCATTGCTGCTACAATGACAGCAGCTACTGGGGTCAATTCTGGGATTTCACAGAGCTCAAAAACTGTAGACTCAGTGCCATGTCCTAGAAAATAATGGCAAGTCCTCTTCCTAGGAATCTGCTAAAGAAGTGCCACACATACAGAGCTGCCTACACACAGAAGGAACCCATCAAACAGCATGAATAACCACAGTAACGAGGAAGCTTAGAAAGAAAATAAAAGTCTCCAGAAAGCAAACTTGAACACATGGAAATATGTGCTAAAAATGACTGAGAAATTAGGGTAGTAGTACTGAAAATACTCAACAAGGTGCAAGAAAATAGAGACACACGATTATATTTCCCATTTTACCATTTTAAAATGTGAATTTAGTGGCATTAAGTACATTCACAATGTCCAACCATCACCACCTTATATTTTCATCACCCCAAACAGGAATCCTGTATCTATGAAGAAATTATCCCTCATTTTCCCTTACCTCATCCTCTGGTAACCTCTTTTCCTCTATGAATTTGCCTATTGCTATCAAAGCATATCCACTTCATCATTTTAATCTATGACTTTCATATAACACGTGTATCACATGAAGATAAAAACTTGATCTAGGATGACCTTTCCACAGGGTGAGAATGATTCTGGATGTCACTTGACATAAACCCTGCACTGACTCTCCACTAATTTTAGAATTAGTCAACAATGCTGTCGCCAGAATATATGACTCTCTGTTATCTGGTGGATGCCCACATAGCTAGACTCATGGCTCAGTTTTTATCGTCTGATCCTCATTGTTCATCATGTACTGCCAGCTATTTTTCATCTCCTCACTACACTTTAACATTTCATTATAATGCCCAATTACTTTTCTGTAGCATTTTCTGGTATGTGCTCATTTCCTTCTGCATGTGGAATATAACTGCACTGGTCAAGTGGAGTCATATTTCAGTGCTATTTTAGATAGGTCTGGGACATTCCTTGGCCTGCAGGAGTAGTTGACTGGTTTTTTTTTTTTTTGAACATCTTTTAAAATTTTTATTGTTATTCTGTTACAGTTGTCTGTATTTTCTCCCCATCCCTCCACCCCACCCATCCAAACCCACCTCCCTCGCCCACCTCCACCCTCCCCCTTGATTTTGTCCATGTGTCCTTTATAGTAGTTCCTGTAAACCCCTCTCCCCACTCTCCCCGCTGGGGATCTTTTCATATGTCTCTGTGCCCTCTGTATGTCTTCCTTGGAGAAGTGTCTGTTCAAGTCCTTTGCCCATTTTTTAATTGAGTTGGGGAGTTGACTATTTTGGGAATCCTTTCACCAAGAGTACAGTAAACCCTGACAGTATTGCATTTGTGTATTTACAGGACTTTGCCCAAGTTTAGACCCCAAGCTTAAAAGAAGGAGCATATCTTACCATTTTCTTCCTCCACAGAATATATTTTAGTGCTTACCATATGGTAATTGCTTAATAAATATTTTCAGAGAGTGTAAAACCAGACAGTTGAGTGAGGGAAACCAATACGTCCTACATAGTAGGAAATGGCGAGCAGTGAAACGAGGGGAGGGATGCCCCAGGACAGAGGCTGATGCCAGAAAAGACAGATGGGAGAAAGAAGACACTCTGTTAACCCAGAATCTCCCTCCAGACTCGGGAATAGAACATTTGTTGAGGGGTTCCTGTTCTACAGCCCCAAGAAAGGTCAGGGAGGTGGAAGCACTCATGTGACCTCTTGAAGACACAACTGTGTTTCTCATGATCTGCAATTGGTAGAGTACACCTGAGAGCACTGAGTGGAAGCATTTAAGAGTTTCTGGGGCTTGAAGAGCTCAATTCCCATGTGCCTCAGTGAAGACATTTTCTTTTGCCTTTCTGTTCCCTGAGAGATTTAATTACCTGGAGCTAGAAGTGAAAAACAGAATGCAAACTTGTGCCAGATTTAGTCCTGGGAGACCTCTTGGGGTTCTTATCTCTTTGTTCTCTTTCTTCCCAGAAGGAGGTCACTGCTCTTTAGATATGAATTCTATAACTACATACCTATCAATAATTACTTTAAATGCTCTCATCAAAAGACATAGGGTGGCTGAGTGAATAAAAACACATGACGCAAGTGTCCACTGGTACATGATTTAGTAAAGAAGATGTGCTACATATATACTATATACAAGTAATATATAGGGAATATTACTTGGTGATAGAAAAGAATGAAATTGTACTATTTGTGGCAACCTGGTTGGATGTAGAGGGCATTGTGCTAAAGGAAATAAGTGAGACATAGAAATTCAAAAACTGTATTATCTCTGTCTAAACACAAGAGATGGTAGACACAGAGAAGAGATTGGTGGTTGCCGTAGGTGGGATAGAGGGACATAGGTGTAATGGATGGAGCAGGTCAAACGGTACAAACTTCCAGTTACAAAATCAGTAAATTTTGGGGGTGTAATCCGCAGTGACTACATCTGATAACACTGTGCTGTGTATTTAAAATTTGGTGGTCGAGTAAATATTAAAGGTTCTCATCATAAGAAAAATATTTTTGTTACATTGTGTGGTGATGGATGGTAACTTGACTTATTTGGTGATTCATTATGTAGTACAGATGAAACTACTATAATGTTAAAAGTCATTTATATGGAAAAAACACACACATTTATTATCATTCAGTTCTTAAGGTCAAAAGTCCAAAACATGCCTCATTTGATTAAAGGTCAAGTTGTCCGCAGAGCTGTGTTTTCTTTAGGGGGCTGTGAAGGATAATCTATTTGTTTGCCTTTTCCTGATTCTGCAGGATGACAACACTCCTTGGCTCAGTGCCCTGTTTCCATCTTCAAAGTCGGCACTGGGGGATCAAGTCTTTCCTGCATCACATCCCTTCTGGCCTTCCTCTCTCACAGTTAAGGAAATATGATTACTTTGGGTCCACTCAGATAATCCAGGATACTCTCCTGATTGAAGGTAGCTGATTAGAAACCTTAATTTCATCTATCAGATAATTCATGTAGCCTAATATTCACAAATGTTGGGGTTCAGGAGGTGGACATCTTTTGCAGGCCATTATTCTGCCTGCCACATTATGTGACAAGATTTTGCCCAAAGACATGGCAATGGAAGTCTGTTGGGTGGAACTTTTGGAAATCCTGTATTTTTTAATGAGGACAATATTTTTAATTAAAACTATACAATACAAAATGACATAATATTGAACGATGCAAGCATAACATTGAGCAAACTGTGTGAGGCATGAAAATACACATTACAACATTCTATTTACATGAGGTTCAAAATAGGCAAGAAGTAATGTATGCTCTTAGAAATCTGGAGAGTGGGGAGAAGGGGTGACTGGAATTAGGCACAAAGGAAGCTACTGTGTGGCTGGACATGTTCTATTTTTTGATCTGAGTTATGATTACAAGGATTATATTAAGCTTATGAAAGTTCATTGAACATTTGATATGGTAATTTTCCATGAGTATGTTGCACTTCAAAGACATAAAATAATCCCTTCTCATACTCCACAATACTCCCCTCTTAATTCCTCCCAGACTTCCTGTGTGGCTGACAGATTGAGTTTTGGAGGTACAGCAGCTATTCTGTGACCACGAGGACAAAACACGCACACAAGGAATAATGGTGCATAAAAAATAAGACTCTTTCTTTAACAGTTTCATGAGACTGTCAGAGTAGCCTCGAACTCCCTCCCTAACTCTACACCTGTGATTTGCAAATAAATAAAGGTTTAATTTATTGAAGTCTTTATTGTGGCAGAAGATCCCTTTAAGCTTAGTGCCATCCGAAACTCAACACACTGTTATAATAAGTGTATCTTGTATTTTTGTAATTGCTGCACAGAAGTGGCTCAGTGGGTTGGAGCATCGTCCCTTTTACCAAAAGGTTCTGGTTCAATTCCCAGTGGAGCAAATACTAGGTTAAGGGTCTGATCCTGGTTGGGGCACAAGGGAAGCCACCAATCAATGTTTCTCTCTCACATTAATATTTGTCTCTCTCCCTCCCCTCCTTCCTCTGTCTGGAAAATCAATAATCATGCCCTAGGGTGAGGACTTTTTTTAAAAAAAGCCTTGATAAATAAGAAGAATTCTGAAGATAGTTATTAAAATACACCCCAAATACCATATGATCTCACCTTTAACTGGAACATAATCAACAAAAGGAAAAAGCAAACAAAATATAACCACAGACATTGAAATTAAGAACAATGTAACAATAGCCAGAGGGGAGTGGGGAGGGGATAGTGGGGAGAGGGGTCTACAGGAGCTACTATAAAGGACACAAGGACAAAATCAATGGGGAGGGTAGAGGTGGGGGAGGGAGGTGGGACTGGCTGGGGTGGGGTGGAGGGATGGGGAGAAAATGCAGACAAATGTAACTGAATAAAAATAAATAAATAAATTTAAATAAACAAACAAACAAATAAATAAAATAAAATAAAATACACCCCCAAAATACCATAGGGAGACCAAATAAAAAATTTAGAGATTTTTTTCTCTGCATAAGTAAATACTTAGTGGTCACAGAACCTGTCCTCCACCAGAAAGGAACCTGGCATGGATGGGCACTTGTGACATCACTTACTGCCCTGCCTGCTGGGTACCCTTTGGTCTCCAGAGATTCTCCTCTCTATTCAACCTTCACATTCAGGGTATTCACAGTGGAACTTAGGCAACAACGACCTCTTCATTCAAATTCCATTCTGTGTTGTATCTGCATTTTAAATGCCACCTCTGTCCATCAGGAGCTCCACCACCAGCAAATAGAAGTACCAGATTGGGAATCATTATGAATATGTGAAGACCAGGGCAATAAAAAGGAAACCACTGCCTACACGAGGAAATGCAAAGAGATGGTACATCGAAAGGAAGAGCTCCCTAGCTCTGTTAATCCATGAGTTAAGTCCCTGGACTCGAGAAATCTGGACAGAAAGTTTTCTTATTTTTCAACTTAGAAATGGCAAGCTGGAGGCAGGGGGAGAGGGTGGTGGTGTTCATATGCGAAGCTGTTTGACCCTCTACAGAAGAATTCCACATCTGCTCATTAAGCATATTTTTACTCTCACTTTTTTCTCTAAGATCGTTCAGTTTGAGGTGGGGGATGCAGAAATAAAACATGACTGAATTGAAATTTACACAAGTAGACTGTTTGCAGAGTTGGCCCCAATTCTTTGTCTGTTTGCAGTCTTTGGCAATGTGACTATGAAGCTCCTCCCAAGCCAAGGCAGAGTTTATTTCTCCACCTTTGAAACCGGGATGGAATACAAATTTTTATTTGTTTTGGCCAATAAACATGGTGGAAGTGACAGTGTGCTTAACCATGCTTTGTCATTTTGGCTCCTCACACTCAGACACTGGCTCAACTGTGTGAACATACCAGGTGGGCCTTCCATAGGAGGGGACATTCACACAGAGCCCACTTATCACACCCAAGGCCTTTCTAGATCAGCCCCTATACCTGAGCCCCTAATATATTACAAAGCCCAGCCAATGTCAGCAGACACACCCCAGCTGATCCATACCTGACTACAGACTCATGAGGAGATAAGCAGGATCAGAACACCTCCCCACTCTACAAACCCATTAGAAAATAAAGGAATATATTAAACTGTGCCTATTTGGGATGGCTTGTTATATAGAAATAACAAACTGATACTATAATGAAAGCAAACAGAACTTAGGGCAATTGTAACAATCTGCTACTTGCTTTTGCCTTTTATACTGATGTTGGAGGACAGCATCCACAATCCTGCTTTTACTGAGATGTATTTCAGATAACTGCATAAAAGTTAGTCCACTATCATTCCCTTCCAAGCAATCAGGACAGGTTGGAATGACCTGCACATTTCTGCAGGAAAATTGGTGACCCCTTTTCACATGACTGGGCAGGATTTTAACTCCTGTGTGATTCATCCTTTGATCATAAAGACTGAAGACATCCTGAGCATAAATGAGATATATGCCAGTCATTCACTGTCCCTTTGGTGGAATTGGAAACATTAGAAAAGGGGAGACATTTCATTTAGAGCATTATAAGGAGTCCCATTGGTAAGGAACACGTTGAAAGTTTTCAAGCACAAAGAAGAAAATAATTCAGAAAAAAACACAAAACACTCCATGTCATTCTTCACCCCTCACACATGGAAATTATATTCCACATTTCAATGAGTACATGTGTAGCATGAAAAATATTTTCTGTAACAATAACTTGTCTGGCTATTTTTGTTTCATTATAAGTAAAGTCATCTCTTACATATAGATCAAACTATTAACTAAAATGTATATTTCTTAGTAGACCCTTCTTGGACATATGGATTTGATAGTCAATTTTTTCCAGGGGCTATGGTAGGCATGTGGACACGCAGCTGAATAACAGAATGAAGTGTATAAAACCAGGAGACCAGCTATAAAACGTACCAGCATGTCCAAGTGCACATTATCAAGAAGTGTGGTAAAGGTAGTGCTATAGAAAATAGTGATGACCATGGAAGTGAAAACTGTCCTCTGAGATGGTCCTTTATAACAAAATTATGTAAATGACCTTAGTATCCAAGTGTAGTTTAGTACATACAAATAGTATAATTCCTGACAACATTTTTAGTAAAACAACAGAAATATTACTTGGAATGATATGTGTCATAAGAGAATGAATTATGCTAAAGTAATTCATGTTACCCGTAAATACATGAGAATTTCTAATTACATATGGCCCAAAGGTTGTATTAACTTATGTCAGACTTCTTGCTCTGAAGATTTGAACATTCACGGGCACTTATTCAGCCACATACAGTTGGCCCATGAAAAGCCTACCAGCCAAGGAATCTTTTGAGGGCCCTCTTTATATCCTTGTTCCTGAGACTGTAGATGAAGGGATTCAGCATGGGTGTGACGACAGTGTACATCACTGAGGTTGTTGAACTTGACTGTGAGCTGTGGGTACCAGCAGAGCCAAGATACACCACTAGGCTTGTACCATAAAACAAGGAGACAACTGAGAGGTGAGATGTACAGGTGGAAAATGCCTTATACTTCCCATGAGCTGATGGGATTGCTTGTATGGAGGACACTATCTTAGAGTAAGAATAAAGGATCCCAGTGAGGGGACCACCACCCAGCAGCACTGCCCCAAAGTACATCACCAGGTCATTAGGAAAGGTGTCAGAACAGGCAAGTTGGATGACCTGTTTGAGTTCACAGAAAAAGTGGGGAATTTCCAAGTCTGAGCAGAAGGACAGATCCAACACCATTAAGCATTGTAACAGGGAATTCAGGGCACTCATGATCCAGGACACCAGAACCAGCAGTCCACAGCACTGGGGGTTCATGATAACTGTGTAGTGCAGGGGGTTACAGATGGCCACATATCTGTCATAGGCCATGACAGTAAGGATGAAGTCATCCAACCCTGCAAAGAGCAAGAAAAAATACATCTGGGTGATGCAGCCTGCATAGGTGATGGCTTTGCTCTGTATCTGGATGTTCACCAAAATCTTTGGGATGGTGGTAGAGGTGAAGCAGATGTCTACCAAGGACAGGTTGGACAGGAAGAAGTACATGGGCATGTGGAGGTGGGAGTCTGAGCTGACTGCCAGGATGATGAGCAGGTTTCCCAACACAGTGATCAGGTACATGCAGAGGAAGAGCCCAAATAGAATACGCTCTAGTCCAGGTGTCTCTGAAAATCCCAGGAGAAGAAATTCTGAAACCTGTGTAACATTGCCTGGTTCCATGTGGTGCAGGTGACTACCAAAAGATACAAGCAAATGAATAACTAATTTGCACATTAGCAATCATTAGTAACTGAAGAAAATGCTACATTTATATTTTAGAATCCAAAAAATAATTTCTACATTTGGTGTAGGATCTGGTTCCTGTTAAGGCATGTCTTGTGCCATTGACCACTAGAATTTCCTTTTCTACCATCAACCCATTCTTCAAACACAATGAATATTGCTGTTTAATTAAGGAAGTAGTTCAAGCTTTTGAGGAATATACTTCTATATTGACTTTAGACCATGTTCCAGGAACTGTTCAGAGTATAGGCTGATGAAAAATAAGAGTCTCTAGAAACCATAATGGACAAAGGATATGATCAAATAAAAACAATAATACAACATAACCAATGGAGCACATGTTATAGAAAAGGTAAATCACATTAAATGCAGAAAGTTGATAGAGGTTGTTCTTTTTGTCAAGACTTCCAAGAGGCAATACGCTAACAGGCACCTCAAAGAAGACTAAGCAGGAGGCCAAGAGGGAGCAAGTGCTTTCCAGGCAGCAGGAATAGACAATGCAAAGGCCCTGAGGAAGATGGTAGTTTTGGAAAATCAAGGCTCACACTGAGCCAGTGTGTCAGGGGCAGAAGAGATGGTGTCAGGTGATAGTAAGAAACAAGGGGGCCTCCATGTTGCTGTTGAAACTTCAAGTCAGAGGGAGTCCCTTTTGCACACTATGAAATTCTTGCTATTTATTAATATGATTGAAAAAGCATCCTGTGAACTGAAAAGAATTTCCTCCTCGGTCCCTTCTCTTGATGGAGTTCTCGCCCCTGTGTGATTGGTCACCTTGGAATACATGGGTCCAGGTAGCCCTGCTCTGAGCACTGCTCTTGGTTTATGAGACAGGTGCACACACAGACCAGGTCTCCTCATGGGTGTGGTCTCCATATTTGTCCCACTCACTATTTAGGCTATGACTAGATACCACTCATCAGTCCAGATCAAGTATCTTTTCTAAAAATAATTTAGACATACTACCTCAATACTGCTATGGTAAGTGTGCACACACAAATAAGCTTGGGGTTCCATACTGGAATGTCCATTTTATGCCCTGTATTTAAAGAAACATAAATGTAGAAGGAGAGAGAGGAATAAAATGGATATGAGGGAGAAAAAATATCTATTGGTAATAAATTTAGGTGATCTCTGAGCGATGGTGAGGAAGAAAACTGTTTGGATTCTGGCAGTTTTCCAACCCTAACTACACTGCCTTAAAGTCAAGCAAAAATAGTAAGGGACAAAAGATGTATTTCTCCAAATCACCAAGGTAGTTATCTAAATATGGTGTGGGAACACCTTGATGATTTACTACATAGTGAAAAGTGACCAACAAAATTAATTATAATTTACAAAAGGGATTCTTTTTAATGTCAAGCAGTAGAAGACTGGCTTTTCCTGTGTCTATTCTATAGTTATTTGACCAGTGGGTTTTTATAAGGTTAAAATGGAGATGAGCAAAACTCCTTCCTCATGTGGCCCCTTCGTTTCTCTTGGATTTTGGGTTTGGATCTCATTTTTGACAAGTCAATAGGCACTGCTAATTCTGGTTCTGGTCTTCACCCAACATGCAAAAGCCTCCTCAGGACATGACCCATAAAGCCTGCACACACCATGACAATCCATCCTTTTACACTGAGTAACTTTCTTCACTTGACTTAAGCCCAACCACGTTATAATGCAAACATTTATTTCACTGTACTCTGCCTTCTCCATCACAGTGGGGTAGGGGAGAATGGTTGGGGGGAAATGGAGACAACTGTGGGGAACTGTTCCAAGCATGGGAAATGTGGCTCAGCCCCCACTCAGAAAAGCCAGTGGGGAGCGAGGTTGGCGGGCAGGACCCACGTCCATGGATAAGTTCTCCAGTGGGAAATCAGGCCTGCATTATACTTAGACTGCTATGAGACTTCCTCTTGCTAAAACAACTCCCTCACCCTGAGGCAAGCAAATGTTTACTGAATATCTTTATCTTCCTAAAATCTGGGCTAGATCTTCCAGGTCTGGAACCTAGCGTTTGGACCACTTCTCCCTTTACATTGCAAATGTCCTCCTTTGATGTATTCAGCGACACCCTCTCCTGGGTCTGCAAAGATAACCACCAAAAACAAACCTTTGTATAGTAAAAGAAGACCTTCTTTGATGTAAGGGGCCTGGAAAACCAATAAAAGCTTGGTCAAGACAAGGGTAGGCTCTCTCTCTCCCTTGAGGGAGGGGCCGAGGTGCTCAGAGGCACTCTCCTCTTGAGAGAGTGGCCTCGCTGTCCCTTTTCCCCCACAGGACCTCTATAGTCCCTGTGTATGGGTATTGGAATACTGAAACCTCAACAGCAGATCTTGTGGGCCAAGATCTGCGTTAGACAACTGTACTGGAACAACAATGAAAATAATGTGGACAGTTGTGTATGTTGTCGAAATGATGTGTAGAAAATAGACAAGGGAAGTATAAGAATAGTATAGGAAATGTAGAAGCCAAAGAATTTATATGTATGACCCAGGGACATGAACTAAAGGGGGGGATATGTGCTGGAGCAGGTGTTCAGGGAAGCGGGGAGTGAAGAGAAAAAATAGAAACTGTGATATCATAATCAATAAAATATATTTTAAAAATAGTGTGGAGATAAAAATAAAAAATAAATAAAAACAAAAATTGAAATTGAAAATTGAAAAAATAAATAAATAAATCGGCTAAATTCAAAACATAACAAAACAATACCAGATATGAGCAAGCAGGGCTTCACCTGCTTTGCTCACCTTATATTTTTGCAGATGTTGTGAATACCTGTGCACTTACCCAGGAACCCGTTGAAGTGAAAGTGAAGTAATGAAAGGAATGGCAGGGAGAATAAAACCTGGTTGAACAGAGAGATTTAGCAGCTGTGTTAAGAAAATGAGGGGAGCATCAAAAAGTAATGAAAATAATATATAAATACCGACATACATTCGTAATTAAATTGGCAAAGGCATGGACACAGAAGGTAATGTATGATGTTCCTAGACATGGTGGCAAAGCAGAGGCTCAGTGTTATTTGTTGGATGAATCAGGAATTAGGCCTCAGTACGTAACTACATTTAACATATGGTAAGGTTGTGTTTCTTTGTATTGGGAAAGGTTGGATTGTTGAATAAAAGCTGGAAAAATAATCATCCGCCCACAAGAAAATGAAGTTGATACCCTACACCTGTGTGTTACATAAAACCTGGGGGATTGCCTACTCACTGGAAGAGTAGCCAGTGCTTTTAGGAGAAAAGAATGAAACTATATATTAATATTGATGAGTGGGCCAATCCATCCTAATGAAGTCAGAGACTCGGGAGTAAAAAGACAGACATATTTAACAAATAAAATGCAAAACATTTTTATGGCCAAAACATCCCCTACGTCCACTGAGAAATAATAAATTTTATTTATTTTTATTTTTATGTTCTTAACTTTTATTGAATTTATAGGGGTGACATTGGTTAATAAAATTATGTAGGTTTCAGCTGTACAACTATCTAATACATCACCTGTATCTTGTATTGTGTGTTCAGCGCCCCAAGTCAAGTCTCCTTCTGTCAATATTTATCCCCCTTTTATGCTCTTCTACATTGAACCACCATAATTATTTTTAAATCATCTAAAAATCTGACAAGAAAAAAACAGTAACCATAGAGTAATATTCAAATTATTCACAAAACATCAAATATGAATCTTTATTCAAAATCAGAAAAAGTTCAGCACACAAAAAAAAGTTCTTTCATACCTGTCAGCCTAGAGAAAAATTTAGAAAAATGTCACATTGACCAGGATGCAGACTTTAAACAGGTAGCAAAGGGGTGCTCAGTATTTTTCCTGGCAGAACTGTGGAGTGTTACAGCATTGGGAAAACAGACTGCAGGCAGCTGCACACACGACCAGCACCTGTGTCTCTAATGCAGGGCTCCTCAGTCTCTGCAGGACTGCCATTCTGGGCCAGGTCTTTGTCTGAGGTGTGGTCTCTCCTGGCCACTGCAGGAGGTTTAGAGCAACCTGGACTTTACTGACACCTCCCATGAGACAACCAAAAATGTCTCCAAAGATTGCTCTGTGTCCCTTAGGGAAACAGTATATTGCCTCTGGTGGAGAACCAGAGATTTAAGGTATCAATCTCAAAATATTTTCATATATTGTTATAATAGCAATGTAATGAGAAAGGGTATCTTAGATTTCAAGTGTGACTAGCACAGCCACACCTCAGAATATTAAGTAGACATGGAAATAACGAATCAGCATATTACACCCTCTTTGACGGGAGGGAAGACCATAGGTATTGTTGAGTAGGAAGGAAGAATGGACACATAGAAAAAAAAACTGTACAATGCATAAAGAGCATTTCTCATGGGCCAGGATGCTGTTCATGCATCTGTACAAAACACATGAGTGAGTATGTGAGCATAACATAGAAGGACAAGATTTAAAAAAAGAAACTAAGACGTAATGGAATAAAGATAGCAGCAGAAATGTAATTAGGTTAAGTATACTGATTACAAAACTATTGTATGAAAAATAATTAAGTGAGAATCAAATTAATTCATATTAAGAGAGAAAATAATAACTTAACAATATCAACATAGGCCACAGATCTCACATAAAATTGCCATACAGTTGGAAATAAAAGAATGTTATAAAGAGGTTTATAAAGTCAGGAAGAAAGCAGTATCTAAGTCATAATTTCTTCTTATATAGAGATATATGGATTTAAATTTGCTGATGGTAGGTACAGGTAATCTTCAGTTAAATATTTATAAAGAGTGCCTTCCACTTTAACAGGAACCTAATCAATGAAATGAACAAGCAAGCCAAACATAACCAAAGACACTGAAATTGAGAACAGGCTGACAGTGACCAGAGTGGAGATGGGAGGGGATTAAAAGGAAAAGGGTGAATGGTTTCCAGGAACAATTATAAAGAACACATGGACAATAACAAGGGGACGGTTGAAACAGGGGAGGGAGGTGTGTTTGGCTGTGGTGGGATAGAGGGGTGGGGAGAAAATTCAGACAACTGAAATTGAACAATAAAATAATTTTTTTAAAAAGCAATGGATAAAATGCAATGTGAATGAATGATAGATTTGAGCCCACACAGTTAATAAACACTCACAATTCTCCACATATATGTACATAAAAGGACTCAATGACAAGAACAACGTTAGTAGAAAAAAATTCTCCAATTCCTTGTTTAGAATAAAGCAATAAAAAATATGAATCAAAGCATGTTAACCACCCTCTGAAAATGTCTGAAATTTGCACACAATTCCCAATAGAGGAAAGAAATGAATAACTAACCCACAAGTGTACTCAGGTCACAGGTAATGAAGTAATGGCAAAATCAAGCTATTTAGGACACCTCTTTTTACTTATCAAATAAATTCTCTTTAATTCTAATTGAAAATGCACAGTGAAAGAAGATACTGTGGATGCACATATCATGACCACTGTTGCAAGGTAATATTTGCAAAAAGTGTACTGCATATGGATCTGTCTCATCAATATGGAAACAGTGTTGAATATGCCCCATGATAAAAATAAAGAACTGCCCTCACTTTACTGCACAGCTCTCCACAGCTAGTACTCTATCTTCCTCCTTCCTTTAGTTGCAAAACTCATCGTACCTGTTCTACTTTCACTTGAAATACTTTATGCCTCCCATCGCCACCTCAATTGGGTTTTCATCAGAGATTAGTGAGCAATGACCCAAGTGTGCTGACTTCAATGTTCGCTTCTCTTTTTAGCATCACAAATAAATCATGAACTAGTTAATCAGGCAAGCAAAGAACCAGAGGCTGATGGCTGTCAAGAAACCTCAGGTGAATGTGCTTGGCATTGGATCTCTCTGACTCTTTCCTGGAGCACGTACTGCACCCTTGGCCTCACCTGATCCATAGCTCTGAGAGGATGGACTCACCTGATCCCGAGCTCTGAGAGGGCAGACTCCCAGTAAAGGAAGTCTAACCTCCTGGTTGGATGACAATGGAGGCTGAAGCTCTCTGTTCAGACAAGACAGCAGGAAGGAGGCAAGCATTGGTCTCCTAGACAAACTTAGGGTTCCAAAAGCAACAACCAGGTCCCATCCAGCCCAAGGTCACACACGCTGAGAGACTGGAGATGAAGAGCTATTTACAGCTCCCTATGTCTGCTCATTATGTGCATTTCCATCCTGTTCTTCCAACCTCTAATTGCATGATTTCCCTGTGGGTATAGACAGAAGGGACTGTTTTCCTGGAGATTCTGTGTTCCCAAAAGACCAGCTTGGAAGTCCAGTGAATCCTGTTTTTACTAGTTCCTCCTCATAAAGACTGTGGCTTCCAGAAGACTAACCTCCCAGCACTTTATCCAAACTCTGATGTAAAATTTTTCCAAATTTCAGACTAGAGATCCAGTCTGGATTAGAAAACTCAAATCCCCAAATATTGAATGGTGGTAGCGACACGGTCCCTCATATCCAATGAAAATTGCTATTTTCTTTTGAACAAGGGGGAGAACTAAGGTCCTTTGCTTAAACCTTGAGGGTTACACACTGGGCTTCATGACACGTTGACCAAAGCAATTTGGAATTTCAACCTGATATCACAAGAGCTGTCCTATAGTCCCTCACTGTGAAATATTTGTTACTTATAAGAAATACATTTAGACTTTTTTGCACTATAATCTAAGATTGGAATAGAAAACTAAATTGATTCTTTCCTGTAGCTTCCAGAAGAAAGCTAACCCTGCAAATGTCTTGATTTTAGGCCACGAGACCTCAGGAATTGTAAGAGATTGAATGTGTCTGTTTATAAATCACTGGTGCGGTAATTTTACATTAGTATTAATAATTGAAAACAGACATGTATCCAAAGGAATTTGTTCAGGAAACTGAGTTAAACTGCTTCATTTCATTCATTTAGCCTCAACTGGGTAAAGGCATTTTGTATTGTATTTCCCCTTAAGTGGAAGACATGTATAACCATTCAGTAGATATTCAGCCTCTCTGGCTAGTGAGATTTTAGATTTTATAGTTTTGAGATATTAATATAAAAGAAGGAATTCATTTAAATTTATGTGTGCCATTTACTTTAAATCTTTGTGTCTAAATTTCTCCATCTTTAAATTGCATAGCAAAATTTAATTGTACTAAATTAATTATATTAAATGTTATATTCATTCTTTTCTTTTTTATCCTTCTCAACTTTCTCTTAAGTTTCCTTTCAAATATGAGAGTATATATGGGTCTGTGTTTGTGTACATATATGTATGTATTTATTTGAAATAAAAATGTACACGAATAAACATATATGCATACATACAACCTTTCCTTGAACAGTTTATTTGGAGTCTAGAAAACATCCACATCTCATTTATTTCTTGGAACACTCGTATGAAGTTATGTTTGCTATCGTACTTTACCTTCAGAAATAAGGACATTGAGGCTCATTGAGAAGCCATTAAAGTTTATTGTGCACTTTCTTGACTTATACACAACTGGAAACGTGAGGTATGGACTATTATTTTTATGACTTTCATTCATCACATTGTATATTTGAATCACGTTCCAGTTATATTATACAATTATACTCCAATAAATTACCTAGAAGGGAAAATGCATAGCAGTGCATGGATTGGAGTAGGATCTAGAGCTCAGGTAGCAGATTCACACTTAGAAATGGTAGAAGGTATCTCTTCTACCTGGGAAAAAAGCAAAGTGCTGTCTAAAAAAGACAATAAATCAAATGAAGCAGAAACAAATTGATAGATACAGAAAACAAACTGATGGTTACTAGAGAGGGAGGATGTGGGAATGGGGTATAACAGGAAGGGAACTAGGAGGTACAAACATCCAGTAATAACATAAGTCATGGGGATGTAAAGTACACCACAGGGAATAGAGAGATAATATTGTAGTAACTATGTACAGTAACATGTGGTTATTAGATTTACTGTAGTCATGACTTTGTACGGCATATACATATTGAATCACTATGTTATATTCCTGAAATTAATATAATGTTGTATTTTAACTATAATTAAAAATAAATTTTAAAGGTACAATTGGCAATAACTACATAGGTGAGGCTAATGTAATCACCATGGTTCTCTGAAGGTAGAGAGGAAGGAAGAAGATAGAGTTGGTATCAGAGCAAGGATTAAAAATGCTACACGAGTGGCTTTAAAGACGGGTAAAGGGGAGTGATGTCACAGAAATAGGAGTGTGAGAGATACCCTTGGTCTCTCCCCCAGAAATGTCAACAATTTGAACAGCTATAATTTGACAAAGGACTCCCTGCTCAATGTACATGTATGCCTGAGAGATCTGCACATTGAAACATTTAAGGGTGGGCCAGAGGGAACAAACAGGGGAGGCAAGAAGATATGATTGACCAGCAAATGAACACAGCACAGGGGCTGGGCTGCGACTATCAGGAAGTTAGAATTCCAGGAAAAGAAAAAGAACCATTGAGTCCTGCTGTCCTGTGGACTCCCAAAACTCACCTTCCGGCACCCTTGGTGTCAGGTTGTGGAGTACTTTATCTGTAAAGCCAATAATGCTTACAATAGAATCACTATTTCCCTTGAGTAAAGATTGCAATGTGTCACTGACCCCAAGTTGGGGTGCTGAGGGGAACCCACGGAGGTCCAAGTTCACCTATAACAACCGGGCAAAACAAAAAAGTAGGTCCGGTTACCCCAGAAAACCCCACCCCCAGCATTGCTGCTACAATGACAGCAGCTACTGGGGTCAATTCTGGGATTTCTCAGAGCTCAAAAACTGTAGACTCAGTGCCATGTCCTAGAAAATAATGGCAAGTCCTCTTCCTAGGAATCTGCTAGAGAAGTGTCATACATACAGAGCTGCCTAGACACAGAAGGAACCCATCAAATAGCTTGAATAACGACGGTAATGAGGCAGCTTAGAAAGAAAATAAAAGTCTCCAGAAAGCAAACTTGAACACATGGAAATATGTGCTAAAAATGACAGAGAATGTAGACGGCAATACTGAAAATACCCAACGAGATTCTGGAAAATAATCAACACACAATTATCTTTCTCACTTTAACCATTTTGAAATGTGAATTTTAGGGACTAAGTGCATTCACAATGTCCAACCATCACTACCTTATATTTTCAACACCCCAAACAGAAATCCTGTATCTATAAAGCAATTCTCCCTTATTTTCTCTTACCTCATCCTCTGGTAACCTCTTTTCCTGTACGAATTTGCCTATTGCCATCATGGTATATCGACTTCATCATTTTGATCTATGACTTTCTTTTTTTATATATATATTTATTGATTATGCTATTACAGTTGCCCCATTCCCCCCCCACACTCCACTTCATCCTGCCCACCCCCCTCCCTCCCACATTCCCCCCCTATAGTTCATGTCCATAGGTCATACTTATAAGTTCTTTGGCTTCTACATTTCCCACACTATTTTTACCCTCCCCCTGTCTATTTTCCACCTATCATCTATGCTACTTATTCTCTGTACCTTCCCCCCCTCTCCCCCTCCCACTCCCTTAATGACAACCCTCATGTTCTAGTTGTTTGCCTAGTTTGCTCTCGTTTTTGTTTTATGTGTGGTCGTTAATAACTGTGAGTTTGCTGTCATTTTTACTGTTCCAATTTTTGATCTTCTTTTTCTTAGGTAACTCCCTTTAACATTTCATATAATAAGGGCTTGGTGATGATGAGCTTCTTTAACTTGACATTATCTGAGAAGCACTTTATCTTCCCTTCCATTCTAAGTGATAGCTTTGCTGGATACAGTAATCTTGGATGTAGGTCCTTGCATTTAATCTTGGGTAATGTAATTATGATGTGCCTTGTTGTGTTCCTCCTTGGGTCCAGCTTCTTTGGGACTCTCTGAGCTTCCTGGACTTCCCGGAAGTCTATTTCCTTTGCCAGATTAGGGAAGTTCTCCTTCATTATTTGTTCAAATAAGTTTTCAATTTTTTGTTCTTCCTCTTCTCCTTCTGGCACCCCTATAATTCGGATGTTGGAACATTTCAAGGTGTCCGGGAGGTTCCTAAGCCTCTTCTCATTTTTCCAGGTTCTTGTTTCTTCATTCTTTTCTGGTTGGATGTTTGTTTCTTCCTTCTGGTCCACACCATTGATTTGAGTCCCAGTTTCCTTCTCATCACTATTGGTTCCCTGTACATTTTCCTTTGTTTCTCTTAGCATAGGCTTCATTTTTTCATCTGTTTTTCAAACAGATTCAACCAAGTCTGTGAGCATATTGATAACCAGTGCTTTGAACTGTGCATCCGATAGGTTGGCTATCTCTTCGTTGCTTAGTTGTATTTTTTCTGGAGCTTTGAAGTGTTCTGTCATTTGGGCCATTTTTTTTGTTTGTTTGTCTTGGCACGTCTGTTACTTTAAGGGGCGGAGCCTTAGGTGTTCACTGGGGCGGGGTAATGCTTATCGCAGCACTGTGACGCTGTACCAGGGGGAGGGGCCGAGCGGGAGCAATGGCGCCTGCCTCACTCTCCTCCAGCTTTCAATCTTTCACTCCGCTACCCACAATCAAACTGGGCCCCTCTGGTGCTGGTTCCCGAGTAAGTGGGCCTGTGCACATTCTAGGCCCCTGTGGGTCTCTCCAACGACCTCTCCTGTGAGGCTGGGAGTCTCTCCTGCTGCCGCCCCAACCCCTACGGGCGTTTTCAATCAGAGGTTTGAGGCTTTATTTCCCTGAGCTGGAGCCCTGGGTTACGCAGTCTGCTTCTCTCCCTGCCGTTTGTCCGGTTTATCTGTGGGCGAATGTGGTGCCGCGGGGTGCTACCCGCTGCTCTGCCTGCCCCACTCTCCGCCACTCTGAGTCCGGCCCTCTGGGTTTATCTGTGCAAATGTGGGGCCGCAGGGTCTGCTAGTGCTCGGACTGCCTGCGCCATTTGTCCCACACTCCGCCAGTCTCAGTCCCGCCACAGCCACGCGAGTCCTCTCCACCCTGGTGCCCGTCTCCGCCCCTCCTACCAGTCTGGATGAATGGTTATTTTCTACTTTCTTGGTGTTGGTCCCCCTTGCTGTTCAATTCTCTGTCAGTTCTGGTTGTGCCAGGAGGCGCAGTGTGTCTATCTACGCCGCCATCTTGGTTCTCTCCTTGATCTATGACTTTCATAGAACATGTGTATCACATGAAGAGAAAAACTTCGTCTAGGATGACCTTTCCACAGGGTGAGAATGATTCTGTACGTCACTTGCCATAAACCCTGCACTGACTCTCCACTAATTTTAGAATTAATCAACAATACTGTAGCCAGAATATAAGACTGTTACCTGGAGGCTGCCCACATAGCTAGGTTCATGATTTGGTTTTATCGTCTGCTTCTCATTGTTCATCATGTACTACCAGCTATTTTTCATCTCCTAACTACACTTTAACACTTCATTATAATGCCCAATTACTTTTCTGTAGCATTTTCTGGTGTGTGTTTATTTCCTTTTGCACCTGGAATATACCTCCACTTGTCCTTCAAGTTTCAATGCTATTTTAGGCTGGTCTGTGAAGCCTTGGTTGACATGCAGGAGGAGTTTACTATTTGGGGACCCTTTCAGCAAGAGTACAGTAACACCTGACAGTATTGCATTTATTCATTTACATGACTTTGCCCAAGTTTAGACTCTGCGCTTAAAAGAAGGAGCAAATCTTACTATTTTCTTCATCCGCGGAACATGTTTTAGTGCTTACCATACAGTAATAGCTTAATAAATATTTGCAGAGGCTGCAAAACCAGACAGTTGAGTGAGGGAAACAGATAGGTCCTACCTGGTGGGAAATGAGGAGCAGTGAAACGAGGGGAGGGATGCCCCAGGACAGAGGCTAATTCCAGAAAAGACAGATGGGAGAAAGAAGCCACTCTGCTAATCCAGAATCTCCCTCCAGACTCGGGAATTGAACATTTGTTGTGGGGCTCCTGTTCTATATCCGCAAGAAAGGGCAGGGAGGTAGAAGGACCTCTTGAAGACACAACTGTGTTTCTCATAATCTGGGATTGGTAGAGTACACCTGAGAGCACTGAGTGGAAGCATTTAATGGTTTCTGTGGCTTGAGGAGCTCAATTCCCATGTGCCTCACCGAAGACATTTTCTTTTGTTTTTCTGTTCCCTGAGAGATTTAATTGACTAGAGCTAGGAGAGAAAAACAGAATGCAAACTTGTGCCAGATTTAGTCCTGGGAGACCTCTTGGGGTTCTTATCTCTTTGTCCTCTTTCTTCCCAGAAGGAGGTCACTGCTCTTTAGATATGAATTCTATAACTACATACCTATCAGTAATTACTTTAAATGCTCTCATCAAAAGACATAGGGTAGCTGAGTGAATAAGAACACATGACCCATGTGTCCATCAATAGACAATTCGGTAAAGAAGATGTGCTACATATATACAAGGGAATATTACTTGGTGATAGAAAAGAATGCAATCATACTATTTGTGGCAACCTGGTTGGATGTAGAGGGCATTGTGCTAAAGGAAATAAGTCAGACATAGAAATTCAAAAACTGTGTATTATCTCTGTCTAAACACAAGAGCTTATACACACAGAGAAGAGATTGATGATCGCCGGACGTGGGAGATGGGGACATAGGTGAAACAGATGGAGTGGGTCAAACGGTAGAAACTTCCAGTTACAAAATCAGTAAGTTCTGGGGTTGTAATCCACAGTGACAACATCTGATAACACTGTGCTGTGTATTAAAAGGTGTTGAGAGAGTAACTATTAAAGGTTGTCATCATAAGAAAAACATTTTTGTTACATTGTGTGGTGATGGATGGTAACTTGACTTATTTGGTGAATCATTATGTTGTCCAGATGAAACCACTATAAAACTACATACACTGTATTATTATCATTCAGTTCATAAGGTCCTTTGTCCAAAATGTGGCTCATTTTATTAAAGGTCAGGGTGTCCATAGAGCTGTGTTCTCTTTAGGGGAAAATAAAGGATAATTTCTTTGTTTACCTTTTCCTGGTTGTGCAGGATGACAACACTCCTTAGCTCTATGCCCATCCCCATCTTTAAATTGGGCAATGGGGGAGCAAGTCTTTCCTGCATCACATCACTTCTGGCCTTTCTCTCTCACAGTTAAGGAAATATGATTACTTTGGGTCCACTCAGATAATTCAGGATACTGGGAATTGAACCAGACCCATTTGGTGTTCGGGATGAACTCCAACCCACTGAGCCATTGGTGTTCACAAATTACAAAAATACAGATATACTTTTTATGACAGTGTGTTAAATCATGGATGGCCTAGCTCAAAGGATCTGCCACAAAAAGACTTTTATAAATTAAAACTAACCTTTAATCTCTTGATTAAAGGTTAGGTGATTAGACACTTTTATTTCATCTATCATCTAATTCATGTAGCCTATAATCACAAATGTTGGGGTTCAGGAGGTGGACGTCTTTGGGAGGCCATTATTCTGCCTGCCACATTATGTGACAGGATTCTGGCCAAAGACATGCCAATGGAAGTCTGTTGGGTGGAACTTTTTGGAAATGCTATAGTTTTTAATTTAAATAATATTTTAAATCAAAATATCAATATAGATACTGGCATAATATTGAGCAATACAAGCATGACATTGAGCAAACAGTGGCAGCCATGAAAATACACATTGTAACATTCTGTTTATATGAAGTGCAAAGGAGCAATTAGTAATCTATTCTGTTAGAAATCTGGAAAGTGGCGAGAAGTGGTAACTGGATTTAGGCACAAAGGGAGCTACTGCGTGGCTGGACATGTTCTATTTTTTGGTCTGAGTTACAATTACAGAGAATATATTAGGTTTGTGAAAGTTCATTGAACATTTGATATGATAATATTCTGTAAGTACTTTGCACTTCAAAGGAATAAAAAAAATCCCTTCTCATACTCTCCAATACTACCCTCTGAGTTTCTCCTAGAATTCCTGTGTGGCTGACAGTTTGACTGTTTGGAAATACAGCAGCTAGTCTGTGACCTCGAGGACAAAACACGCACAGAAAGAATCATGGTGCGTATAAAATAAGACTCTTTCTTTAACAATTTCATGAGACTGTCAGAGTAGCTCTGAACTCCCTCCCTTACTCTACATCTGTGATTTGCAAATAAATAGTTTTAATTTATAAAAGTCTTTTTGTGGCAGATCCTTTGAGCTAGGCCATCCATGATTTAACACACTGTCATAAAAAGTATATCTGTATTTTTGTAATTTGTGAACACCAATGGCTCAGTGGGTTGGAGTTCGTGCCGAACACCAAATGGGTCTGGTTCAATTCCCAGTAGAGCACATACTAAGTTAAGGGTCTGATCCTGGTTGGGACACGTAGGGAAGCAACCAATCAATGTTTCTCTGTCACATTGACGTTTGCCTCTCTCCTTCCCCTCCTTCCTCTCTCTGGAAATGAATAAACATATCCTAGGGTGAGGGCATTTTTTAAAAAAGCCTTGAGAAATAAGAATCCTGAAGATAATTAAAAAGTAACCCCCCAAAATGCCATAGGGAAACCAAACGAAAAGTTTAGAGATTTTTTCTCTGTGTCAGTAAAGTCTTAGTGGTCACAGAACCTGCCCTCCACCAGAAAGGAACCTGGCATGGATGGGCACTTGTGACATCACTTACTTCCCTCCCTGCTGGGTACCTTGTGGTCTCCAGAGATTCTCATCTCTCCTCAACCTTCCCATTCAAGGTATTCACAGTGGAACTTACACAGCAACGCCCCCTCTTCTTTCAAATTCCATTCTCTGTTGTATCTGCATTTCAAATGCCACCTCTGTCCATCAGGCACCTCACCCCAGGCAAATACAAGTATCAGATTGGGAATCATTATGAATATGTGAAGAGGAGACCAATAAAAAGAAAAGCACTGTCTACATGAGGAAGCCCAAAGAGATGGTTCAAGGAAAGGAAGAGCTCCCTAGCTCTGTTAATCCATGAGTTAAGTCCCTGGACTCGAGAATTCTGGAGGGAAAGTTTTATTTCTTTTCAGCCTAGAAAAGGCAAGCTGGAGGCAGGGGGAGAGGGTGGTGGTGTTCATATGCAGAGCTGTTTGACCCTCTAGAGTGGAATTTCCACATCTGCTCATTAAACATATTTTTAGTCTCACCTTATTCTCTAAGAATATTCAGTTTGAGGTGGGGGATGCATAAATAAAACTTGATTGAATTGAAATTTACATAAGTGGTAGGTAGACTGTTTGCAAAGGTGGTCCCAATTATTTGTTTGTAGTCTTTGGCGATGTGACTGTGAAGCTCCTCCCATACAAAGGCAGAGTCTATTTCTCTACCTTTGGAACTGGGAAACACTTATGAATTCTTATTTGCTTTGGCCAATAAATATGGTGGAAGTGACTGTGCTTTTCCAGGACTTGTCATTTTGGCTGCTCACACTCAGAATTTTGGCTCAGCTGTGTGAACATACCAGGTGGGCCTTCCAGAGGAGAGGACGTTTGCACACAGCTCACTTATCTCAATCTAGGCCTCTCTAGATCAGCCACAATACCTGAGCCTCTAATATATACCACAGCACAGCCAAGGTCAGCAGATACACCCTGGCTGACCCATAGCTGACTACAGACTCATGTGGAGACCAGCAGACATCGGAACACCTCCCCACTATAACAACCCATTAGAAAATAAAGGAATTATATTAAACTGTTCCCTTTGGGGATGGCTGGTTATATAGCAATAACAAACTGATATTATAATCAAAGCAAACACAACTGAGACAATTATAATAATCAGTTACTTACTTTTAGCATTTGTACTCATGGAGGACAGGATTCACACTCATGCCTTTATTCAAATGTGTTTGAGATAACTGCATAAAAGCAAATCCACTAAGATTCCCTTCCAGACAGTCAGGACAGGGTGGAATGATGTGCACATTTGTGCAGGAAAATTGGTGATCCCTTTTCACATGGGCAGGATTTTAATTCCTGTGTGATATATCCTTTGATGGTAAAAACTGGAGATATTCTGGAGTATAAAGGAGATATATATTGTATGACATTCATATGGGTCACACACTATCCCTTTGGTGGATTTAGAAACATTTAGAAAAGGGGAGACTTTTCATTTAGAGCACTAGAAGGAGTCCCATTTGTAGGGAGCACATTGAAAATTTTCAAGCAGAAACAGGAAAATAGTTCAGAAAAAAAAAACACAAAACATTCCACATAATTCTTCAGCCCTCACACATGGAAATCATATTCCACACTTCAATGAGTAGATGTGCACCATGAAAAATAGTTTGTACAATAATAAATAGTCTGCCAATTTTTGCTTCATCATCTGTATGGTCAACTGTTACATATTACATCAGTCTATTTATTAAAATGTATATTTCTTGGTAGACTCCTCTTGGACACATGGATTTGATAGTCAATTTTTTCCACAGGCTATGCCAGGCATATGGACACACAGCTGAATAACAGAATGAAGTGCGTAAAACTAGGAGACCAGTTATAAAACGTACCAGCATGTTCAAGTCTACATTGTCAAGAAGTGTGGTAAAGGTACTGCTATAGAAAATAGTGATGGCCATGGAAGTGAAAATTCTGGTTTCAGATGCTCCTCTATAACAAAATTATGTAAATGACCTCAGTATCCAAGTGTAGTTTGGGCCATAGGAGTGTAGAATTCATGACTATTCTTTTAGTAAAACCACAGAAATATTACTTGGAATGATATAAGAAAATAAATTTTCTTATGTCATAAGACAATAAATTAGATTAAAGTAATTCATGTTAATCCATGAGATACATGAGAATTTGTAATTACATATGGCCCAAAGATTGTATTAACTTGTGTCAAACATCTTGCTGGGCAGCTTTGAACATTCATGGACATTTCTTCACCCTCATACAGTTGGCCCTTGAAAAGCCTACCTGCCAAGGAATCTTTCCAGGGCCCTCTTTATGTCCTTGTTCCTGAGACTGTAGATGAAGGGGTTCAGCATGGGTGTGACCACAGTGTACATCACTGAGGCTGTTGTACTGGACTGTGAGTGGCGGGTACCAGCAGAGCTGAGATACACGTCTAGGCTTGTACCACAAAACAAGGAGACAACTGAGAGGTGAGAGGCACAGGTGGAAAATGCTTTAAACTTCCCCTGAGCTGATGGGATTGCACATATAGAAGACACTATTTTAGAGTAAGAATAAAGGATCCCAGTAAGGGGACCACCACCCAGCAGCCCTGCTGAAAAGTACATCACCATGTCATTAGGAAAGGTGTCAGAACAGGCAAGTTGGACCACCTGTTTGAGTTCACAGAAAAAGTGGGGGATTTCTAAGACTGACCAGAAAGACAGATTCAACACCATTAAGCATTGTAACAGGGAATTCAGGGCACTCATGATCTATGACATCAGAACTAGCAGTCCATAGAGCTGGGAGTACATATGACTGTATAGTGCAGGGGGTGACAGATGGCCACATACCTGTCATAGGCCATGACAATAAGGATGAAATCATCCAACACTGCAAAGAGCATAAAAAAGTACATCTGGGTGATGCAGCCTGCATAGGTAATGGCTTTGCTGTGTGTCTGGATGTTCACCAGCATCTTTGGGATAGTGGTGGAAATGAAACAGATGTCTACCAGGGACAGGTTGGAGAGGAAGAAGTACATGGGTGTGTGGAGGTGGGAGTCTGAGCTGAGGGCCAGGATGATGAGCAGGTTTCCCAACACCGTGATCAGGTACATGCAGAGGAAGTGCCCAAATAGAAGGCTGTCTAGTCCAGGTGTCTCTGAAAATCCCAGGAGAAGAAATTCTGAAACCTGTGTAACATTGCCTGGTTCCATGTGGCGCAGGTGACTACCAAAAAATGAAGCAAAGGAATAACTAATTTTCACTTTAGCAAGCATTAGTAACTGAAATAAATGCTGCATTTTATATTTTAGAATCCAAAAATACTTTCCATATTTGGTGTAGGATCTGGTTCCTGTTAAGGCATGTCTTGTGCCAGTGCTCACTAGAATTTCCTTTTCTACCATCAACCCATTCTTCAAGCACAAAGCATATTGCTGTTTAATTAAGGATGTAGTTTCTGCGTTTGAGTAATATACTCATATATTGACTTTAGACCATGTTCCAGGCACTGTTCAGAGTACATGATGATGGAAAACAAGAGTATCTAGAAACATGATGGACAAATATAATCAAATAAACAAATAATATAATATCTAATAGTGCAGTGTGACATAAAAAGGCAAATCATGATAAGTGAAGAAAGTTGTTAGAGATTGTTCTTTTTTTTTTGTCAAGACTTACCAACAGGCAACACGTTACAGGCACCTCAAAGAAGAGTAAGTGGGAGGCTAAGGGGGAGCAAGTGTTTTCCAGGCAGTGGAAACAGACAGAGCAAAGACCCTGGGTAAGATGATTGTTTTAGAAAATCAAGGCTCACACTGAGCCCATGTGTCAGGGGCAGGAGAGATGGTGTCACGTGATATTAAGAAAAACGGGGGCTTCCATATTGCTGTTGAAACTTCAAGTCACAGAGAGTCCCTCTTGCACATTATCTGCCCGATCTGATCAAGCAGGGCTTCATCTGCTTTGTTCACCTCTGTATTTTCGCAGATGTTGTGTATACCTGTGCAATTACCCAGGAACCTGTTGAAGTAAAAGTGAAGTAATGAAAGGGATGGCAGGGAGAATAAATCCTGTTTGAACAGAGTGATTTAGCAACTGTGTTAAGAAAATGAGGGGAGCATCAAAAGGTAATGAAAACAAGGTATAAATACCAACATGCATTTGTAATTAAATGGCAAAGGCATAGACACAGAAGGTAATGTATGATGTTCCTAGACATGGTGGCAAAGCAAAAGCTCAGTGTTATTTGTTGGATGAATCAGGAATTAGGCCTCAGTATATAAGTACATTTAACAAATGATAAGGTTGTATTTCTTTGTATTAGGAAAGGTTGGATTGTTAAATAAAAGCTAGAGACATAAACATCCACCTGGAAGGAAATGAAGTTGATCCCCTACCACTGTTATGTTACGTAAAATCTGGGGGATTGCCTACAGTGGAAGAGTAACCAGTCCTTTTGGGTGAACAGAATGAAAACTACATATTAATATTGATGAGTGGGCCACACCACCCTAATCAAGTCAGAGACTCAGGGATAAAAGGAGAGACATATTTAAGAAATAAAATGCATAACATTTTTATGGCCAAAACATCCCCTAAGTCAATTGAGAAATAATAAATTTTAATTATTTTTATTTTTACTTTCTTAATTTTTATTGAATTTATTGGGGTGACATAGGTTAATAAAATTATGTAGGATTCAGCTGTACAACTATCTAATACATCACCTGTATCTTGTATTGTGTGTTCAGCGCCCCAAGTCAAGTCTCCTTCTGTCAACATTTATCCCTTTTTTACCCTCTTCTACATCAAACCACCATAACTTTTAAAAAATCTTCTAAAAATCTGACAAGAAAAAAAGAGTAACCATACAGTAATATTCAAATTATTCAAAAAACATCAAATATGAATCTTTGTTCAAAATCAGAAAAAGTTCAGCAAACAACAAAAAAGTTCCTACACACCTATCAACCTGGAGAAAAACTTAGAAAAATGTCACATTGACTGGGGTGCAAAGTTTTAAACAGGTAGCAAAGGGGTGCTCTGTTTTTTCCTGGCAGAACTGTGGAGTGTTACAGCATTGGGAAAACAGACTGCAGGCAGCTGCACATACTACCAGCACCTGTGTCTCTAATGCAGGGCTCCTCAGTCTCTGCAGGAAGGACATTCTGGGCCAGGTCTTTGTCTGAGGTGTGGTCTCTCCTGGCCACTGCAGGAGGTTTAGAGCAACCTGGACTTTACTGACACCTCCCATGAGACAACCAAAAATGTCTCCAAAGATTGCTCTGTGTCCCTTAGGGAAACAGTATATTGCCTCTGATGGAGAACCAGAGATTTAAGGTATCAATCTCAAAATATTTTCATATATTGTTATAATAGCAATGTAATGATAAAATATACCTTAGACTTCAAGTGTGGCTAGCATGGCCACACCTCAGAATATTGTGTAGACATGGAAATAAGGAATCAACATCTTTCACCCTTTTCGACTGGAGGGAAGACCGTAGGTATTTTTGAGTAGGAAGGAAGAGTGGAGACATAGAAAAAAAAGTATACAACTCATAAAGAGCATTTCTGATGGGTCAGGATGCTGTTCATGCTTCTTACAAAAGCACATGAGTGTGTATGTGAGTATAACATAGGGAGACAAGATTTAAAAAAAGAAACTGAGACCTTATGGAATAAAGATTAGCA
Organism: Desmodus rotundus; assembly: GCF_022682495.2. Classification (NCBI taxonomy): domain Eukaryota; kingdom Metazoa; phylum Chordata; class Mammalia; order Chiroptera; family Phyllostomidae; genus Desmodus; species Desmodus rotundus. The sequence continues at coordinate 43,909,974 of NC_071395.1, read as the reverse complement.
GCAGAAATGTAATTAGGTTAAGTATACTGATTATAAAACTATCGCATAAAATAACTAAGTGAGAATCAAATTAATTTATATTAAGACAGAAAATAATAATTTAACAATGTGAACAAGAGCCACTGATCCCAGATTAAATTGCCATAGAGTTGGAAATAAAAGAATGTTATAAAGAGGTTTACCAAATTGGGGAGAAAGCAGTATCTAAGTCATAAGATCTTCTTATAGAGAGATATGTGGATTCAAATTTGCTTATGGAAGGTACATGTAATCTTCAGTCCAATGTTTATAAAGAATACCTTCCAGAGGACGGTAGAAGATGATGCCCATTTTGAAAGTGGAGCTGACCACAGAACCCAAAGGAGCAATAAAGGATGAAGGAGACCTGAAGAGGTGGCAGTATGTGTGGAGGGTGACTAATTAGTGCTAAGTACACGCAAGAACATTCAGTTCCATTTTGTGTTTATAGCAAGGATTCCCAAGTGAAGAATATAAAAGTAACAGCTGTGTTGTTTTTCAGTAAGAAAAGCAAAAACTAAAAAAGCAATGGAGAGAAAACAATGTGACTGAGTGATAGATTTGAGCCCACACATTTCATAAATACTCACAATTCTCCACATTTGTGTACACAAAAGGACTCAATGACAACAACAAATTGGTGGGTAAATCCCCCTCCAAATCCTTGGTTCAAACAATGCAATAAAAAACAGGATTCTTAACTTCAATGTCTCTGGTTATATTTTGTTTGCTTTTTTCTTCTGTTGATTATGTTCCAGTGAATAGCCAGGGGGGCAGTGGGGAGGGGACAGTGGGGAAAGGGGATTACAGGAACAACCATAAAGGCCACAGGACAAAATCAAGGCAGAGGGTGGAAGTGGGGGAGGGAGGAGGGTTAGGCTGGGGTGGGGTGGAGGGATGGGGAGAAAAGGCATACAATTGTAATTGAATACCAATAAAAATTAAACAAAACAAAACAAAATAGGAATCAAAGCATGTTGAACCCACTCTGCAAATGTCTGGAGTTTGCAGGCAATTTCCAATAGAGGAAACAAATGAATAACTAACCCACAGATGTATTTAGATCACAGGTTATGAAGTAATGGCAAAATCAAGCTGTTTAGCACATCTCTTGTTACTTATCAAACACATTATTTTTCATGATAATTGAATA